>NC_057720.1:41813522-41881248 GCF_004010195.1 Chiloscyllium plagiosum | reverse complement strand
TTAGCCTTTTTCACTACCTGCTGTACCTGCATGCTTGCCTTCATTGCCTGGTGTACAAGAACACCCAGATCTCTTTGTACTGCCCCTTTACATAAATTGATTCTATTGAGGTAGTAGTCTGCCTTCCTGTTCTTGCTACCAAAGTGGATAACCATACATTTATCCACATTAAACTGCATCTGCCATGCATCTGCCCACTCACCTAACTTGTCCAGGTCACCCTGTAATCTTCTAACATCCTCCTCACATTTCACCCTGCCACCCAGCTTATTATCATCAGCAAATTTGCTAATGTTATTATTAATACCATCTTCTATATCATTAACATACATTGTACAACAGGATCTTGATCAGATGGGCCAACGGGCTGAGAAGTGGCAGATAGAGTTTAATTTAAATAAATGTGAGGTGCTGCATTTTGGGAAAGCAAATCTTAGCAGGACTTATACACTTAATGGTAAGGTCCCCAGGAGTGTTGCTGAACAAAGAGACCTTGGGTTGCAGGTTCATAGCTCCTGAAAGTAGAGTTGCAGGTAGATAGGATAGTAAAGAAGGTGTTTCCTTTATTGGTCAGAGTATTGAGTACAGGACATGTTGTGGCTGTACAGGACATTGGTTAGGCCACTGTTGGAATATTGCATGCAATTCTGGTCTCCTTCCTGTCAGAAAGATGTTGTGAAACTTGAATGTGTTCAGAAAATGTTTACAAGGATGTTGCCAGGATTGGAGGATTTGAGCTATAGGAAGAGGTTGAATAGGCTAGTGCTGTTTTCCCTGGAGCGTCAGAGGCTGAGGAGTGACCTTATAGAGGTTTATAAAATCAAGAGGGGCATGGATAGGATAAATGGACAAAGATTTTTCCCCTGGGGTGGGAGAGTCCAGAACTAGAGGCCATAGGTTTAGGGTGAGAAGGGAAGGGTATAAAAGAGACCTGAGGGACAACCTTTTCATACAGATGGTGGTACATGTATGGAATGAGCTACCAGAGGAAGTGGTGGAGCCTAGTACAATTGCAACACTTAAAAGGCATTTGGAAGGGTATATGAATAGGAAGGGTTGGAAGGATATGGGCTGGGTGCTGGCAGATGGGACTAGATTGGGTTGGGATATCTAGTTGGCATGGACGAGTTGGACTGAAGGGTCTGTTACCATACTGTACATCTCTATGACTCTATGATTCTATGTGGGTGTCACTAGCTAAACTTGTATTTCTTCCTAATTGCCCAGAGGGCAGTTAAGTGTCAACCACATTGCTTAGGTCTGGAGTCACATGTAGTTTAGACCAGGTAAATTTCTAAAGTTGGGGGGTGGGTTCTGGCATCACAGGAATGGGTACATGTGGGTTCGACAATGTACAGCCCTGCACAATACCCCCTTTTCCAAACCCCACACCCCCATCACACACACACACACACAAAAACGATGGCCTACATTTTGGGATGATGAAGAAGGATAAGACTTACAAAGTTAATAGTAGGATCCTGTGGAGTTTTGTCAAACAGGGAGACCTCAGGTTTCAGATACATAGTTCCTTAAAAGTAGCATCATGAGTAGATAGGGTGGTGAAGAGAGCATTTCGCATACTTGCCAACATTGGTCACAGCATTGAGTACAGCAGTTGGGACGCATGTCACAGCTACACAAGACATTGTTAAGGCCACATTTGGAGTACTGTGTACAATTCTGGTTGCCTTGCTATAGGAAGGTTGTTTTTAAACTAGAAAGGGTGCAAAAAAGATTTACAAGCATGTTCCTGGGACTGCAGGGTTTGAGGTATAAAGAGAGGCTGGACAGGCTGGGACTTTCTTCACTGGAGCATAGGAGGCTGAGGGATGACTTTATGGCAGTTTATAAAATCATGACGCGCATAGATAAGGTGAATAGCCAAGATCTTTTTCCTCAGCTCAGGGAATTCAAAACTGGAGGGTGTAAGTTTGAGGTAAAAGGGGAAAGGTTTAAAATGGACTTGAGGGGCAACTTTTTCACACAGAGGGTGGTGCGTATATGGAATGAGCTGCCAGAGGAAGTAGGAGAGGTGGGTTTAATTACAACATTTCAAAGTTAAAAATCACACAACACCAGGTTATAGTCCAACGGGTTTATTTGGAAGCACTAGCTTTCGAAGCGCTGCTCCTTTATCAAGTGGTTATGGAGTATAAGATCGTAAGACACAGAATTTATAGCAAAAGTTTACAATATGATGTAACTGAAATTATATGTTGAAATTGCCCTGGATTGTTTTTTAAGTCTCTCATCTTTTAGAATGAATGTGTTGGTTTCAGTTCTTTCATAAATAAATCACAGATTTACATTCTCAAGTGAACTTTAACAATTGGTGTCAGGTCGGCCCAGATAATGCATTTAGGTGTGAGGTGCCCTGTGTTAGACTGTGCCACAATGTTCAGACTGATTCTAATCAAGAAAATGGATTTACAGAATTTTACATGGATTCATGCAGTTTTTGAGCAAAATAAAATGTAATTCTGCAAGTACAAATTCACCCCACAAACTTATATGTGTATGTGTGCATGTGGGCGCATGTGCACACACAAACACACAAGTTTGTGGGGTGAATTTGTACTTGCAGAATTACATTTTATTTTGCTCAAAAACTGCATGAATCCATGTAAGATTCTGTAAATCCATTTTTTAGATTAGAATCAGTCTGAACATTGTGGCACAGACAGTCTCACACAGGGCACCTCACACCTTAAATGCATTATCTGGGCCGACATGACACTAATTGCTAAAAGTCACTTGAGAATGTAACTTTAAAAAAGTTCTGCAATTTACATATGAAAGAACTGAAACCAACATGTTCATTCTAAAAGATGAGAGACTTAACAAACAATCCAGGTCTTTTTCAATATATAATTTCAGTTACATCACACTGTAAACTTTTGCTATAAATTCTATGTCTTACAGGGCTCTGAAAACTAGTGCTTCCAAATAAATCTGTTGGATTATAACCTGGTGTTGTGTAATTTTTAACTTTGTACACTCTTGTTCAATACCGGCATTTCCAAAACAACACAACAGCAGGTTATTGTCCAACAGGTTTATTTGGAATCACGAGCTTTCAAAGCACTGATGAAGGGGCAGTGATCTAAAAGCTAGTGCTTCCAAGTAAACCTGTTGGACAATAACCTGGCATTGTGTGATTTTTAACTTTGTACACCCCAGTCCAACACCGGCACCTCCAAATCATAACATGTAAAAGACATTTGGAGAAGTATATGAACAGGGAAGGCTTAGAGGGTTATGGGCCAAATCTGGCAAATGGGACGAGATTAATTTAGGATATCTGGTCAGCATGGATAAATTGACCCGAAGGGTCGATTTCCATGCTGTACAACTCCAAGACATGATATCTCTTCTTAAATAAAGGGACAAGACTGCTTATAGTACTCCAGACTTCCCTACTCTTACATTTCAACCCACAATATGATAGAATTCTTTGTCAAGATGGAAAGTGAAGTAGATGATTCTGAGGCTACAGTCCTCTTAATAAGGGAAACTGTGATGGTATGAGTTATGAGTTGGCTATAATGGATTGGGAAATGTTACTGAAATGTTACAGTGGATAGGCAATGGTAAACATTTTTTTTTAGATTAGATTAGATTACTTACAGTGTGGAAACAGGCCCTTCGGCCCAACAAGTCCACACCGCCCTGCCGAAGCGCAACCCACCCATACCCCTACATTTACCCCTTACCTAACACTACGGACAATTTAGCATGGCCAATTTAGCATGGCCAATTCACCTGACCTGCACATCTTTGGATTGTGGGAGGAAACCGGAGCACCCGGAGGAAACCCATGCATACACGGGAAGAACGTGCAAACTCCACACAGTCAGTCGCCTGAGGCAGGAACTGAACCCGGGTCTCTGGTGCTGTGAGGCAGCAGTGCTAACCACTGTGCCACCGTGCCGCCCACATTTGAAGAGTGATTGTGTAAACTACAAAAATGATTTATTTCTCTGGCACAAAAGTGCAAAGAGAGCAATTGCAAAGCCATGGCTTATGAGTGAACTTAGAGACAGATGCAAAAAAAAGGCATACAAATTGGTAAGGAAAGAAACAACAGACCTGAGGATTGGGAACAGTTTAGAAGTCAGCAAAAGATTGATTAAGAAGGGGAAAATAGACTATGAAAGTAAGCTTGTGGGGAACATAAGAACTGACAGTAAAAGCTTCTATAGGTATATAAAGAGAAAAAAGACTGGTGAAAACTAATTTAATCCATTACAGTCCAAAGTGGGGGAGCAAAGAAATGGCTGACAAACTAAATTCATACTTTGCTTCTGTTTTCACAAAGGAGGACATAAATAACATACCAGAACTGAATGGGCACACAGGATTTACTGAAAGGGAGAACTGAAGCAACTTTGTATTAGTAGATAAATGGTGTTGGGACAAATTTGTGGGATTGAAGGCTGATAAATCCCCAGGATCTGATAATCCACATCCTGGTGTACTTAAAGAAATTACCTTAGAAATAATGGTCATCTTCTAAGATTTTTTAAACTTTGGAACAGCTCCTGTAGACTGAAGGGTAGCTAATATAATCCCACTATTTAAAATGGGAAGTAGAGAGCAAACAGAGAATTATGGACCAGTGAGTCTGACATTGGTAGTGGGGAAGATCCTAGAGTCCATAATCAACGATTTTATAGTAGAGCAATGAGAAAAGATAGGTAGAATCAGACATATGTAAATTTGGATTTACAAATGGGAAATCATATTTGACAAATCTACTGGAAATCTTTGAGGATGTGACTGCTAGAGTTGATCAGGGGAGCCAATGGGTGTGGTTTATTTGGACTTTCAGAAGGCTTTTGCAAAGTTCCACATCACTAAAATTAAATTGGGATTGGGATAGTGCATGAGCTGGATAGAAAATTGGTTAGCAAACAGGAAACGAGTTAGAATAAATGGGTCTTTTTTTGAATGGGAGGCAGTGACTAGGAGGGTACAACAGAGATCATGTGTGTCAATGATTTAGATGAGGGAACAAAATGTAATGTTTAAAAATTTACAGATGATACAAAGCTAGACAGAAGGGTAAACTTTGAGGAGGCTGCTGAGATATTCCAATGTGATTTGGACAGTCTGAGTGAATAGGAAATTGCATGTAAATGCAGTTATAGGTGGATAAATGTGAGGTTATCTGCTATGGTAGCAAAAATATGCAGACAGGTTATAA
This sequence comes from Chiloscyllium plagiosum, assembly GCF_004010195.1. Classification (NCBI taxonomy): domain Eukaryota; kingdom Metazoa; phylum Chordata; class Chondrichthyes; order Orectolobiformes; family Hemiscylliidae; genus Chiloscyllium; species Chiloscyllium plagiosum. Next base: position 41,876,039 of record NC_057720.1, on the reverse strand, counting down.
TCTGAATGACTGTAAATTGAAAGGGGGAATGTTCAATGAGACCTGGGTAACCTCATGCACCACTGCTGAAAGTAAGTGCACAGGTGCAGCAGGCAGTAAAGAAGGCATTCTGGATCAGTGGTGCTGGAAGAGCACAGCAATTCAGGCAGCATCCGAGGACAGGCAAAATCGACGTTTCGGGCAAAAGCCCTTCATCAGGAATCTACTGTTTCATAGCAAGAGGAAGAAGGAAGTCTTGCTGCAATTATATAGAGCATGGATGAGGCCCCACCTGGAATATTGTGTGCAGTTTTAGACTCCTTTTCTTACGACGAATGCTCTTGCTATAGAGGAAGTGCAGCGAAGGTTTACCAAAGTGATTCCAGGGATAGCAGCACTGACTTATGAAGAGAAATTGACTCAGTTAGGATTGTATTCATTGGAGTTTAAAAGGACAGTGGATCTCATAGACACCTATAAAATTCTAACAGAACTAGACAGGATAGATGCAGTAAGGATGTTCCTGATGGCTGGGGAGTCCAGAACCAGGAGTCATAGTCAAAGGGTAAGGGGTAAACCTTTCAGGAATGAGATCAGGAGAAATTGCTTCACCTAGAGAGTAATGAGCCTGTGGAATTCACTACCACAGAAAATGGCTGAGGCCAAAGTATTATATGTTTTCAACAAGAAGTCTTGTGGCTGAAGGGATCAAGGGATATGGAAGGAGGATGGGTTTAGAGTATTGCTTAAGATGATCAGCAATGATTATGTTGAATGGTGGTGCAGGGTTGAGGAGTAAAGTGGCCTACTCTTTCTCCTATTTTCTGTTTCTATGTTTAACTCCCTTGCAATAAGGACCAACACTTCATTAGCGACTTGATTATTATCTACTGTACCTGTGTGCTAGCTACCTGTGTTTCATGTACAAGTACCCCCAGGTTTCTTTATGTTGCAGCTTTCTGCAGTTTTTCTTCATTTAAAAAATACCCTGTTCTTTTGTTCTACCTTCCAAAATGAATAACTTCATATTTTCCCACATATATTCCATTTGCCAATTCTTTCCCACTCACTTAAGCTATTTATATAACTCTGTAAACTGTTTGTGTCCCCTTTGTAACTTGCCTTACCATCTAATTTTGTCTGCAAATTTGGTAACAGGACATTTGATTACTTTTTCCAAATCATTAATAGATATTGTAAACAGTTGCAGTCCCAGCACTGACCCCCATGGAACCCCATAGGTCATGGTTGCCAATCAGAAAACTTGTAAAAGAACACCTTATCCACACTCATTGTTTCCTGCCCACTAGCCAATTCTCTATCCATGCGAGTATACTACTTCCAACACCATGGGCTCTTATTTAATGAGTTAACCTTTTGTGACGTAGATTGCTTAACATCCTCTGGAAGTACAAATAAAATACAACTACTGGTTCCCCTCTGTCTACTCCAGTTGGGACTTCCTTGAAAATCCCTAATAGATCAGTCAGACACAATTTCCTGTTCGTGAAGTACTGCTGACTTTGCTTGATTAGATTACAATTTTCCAAATATTCTATATTACTTCCTTAATAAGAGATTGCAATGCTTTTTCAGCAACAGATGTTAGACTAATTGGTCTATAGTTTCCCATTTTGTGCCCTCTCCCTTTTTGAATAGAACTGTCATATTGGCAGTCCTCTGGTACTTCTCCAGAATCCAAGGATTTTTGGAAAATTACAACCAATGCTTTCATGATCTCTGTAACTACTTTTTTAGGATCCAGGATGCAAACCATCAGGGATCAGAGGACTTGAATGCCTTTAGCTCCATTTGTTTGTTTAATACTAGTTTTCTAGTGATGATGAACATACTTAATTCCTCCTCCATATTCTTTAGTAATAAGGTGATTTTTGAAATATCTTCCATTGTAAAGACTGATACAAAATATCTGTTTAACTCCTCTGCCATTTCCTTGTTTCCTAGAACTATCTCCACAAGTTCATCTTCTAAGGGATCCAACTACTCTCAAATGGACTTTATATCATTTGAGCATAAATCATTTCTCATAACTGTGATCATTTAATCTCTTATGAACAATGCAACCCCACAACCTTTTTATTCAATCTTATGTTTCTAAAAAGTCAAATATCTTTGAATGTTAAGTTTCCAGTTCTGATCTCCTTGTAACCAGGTCTCTGTAACGGTTAGGGGATCATTTCCATTTACTTCTACTGTATTTGCATCATCTACCTTTTCTGAATGGTTTGTGCATTAAGATGCAAAGTTTTCAGGCTTGCCTTTTTGCCATTTTAATCAGAATATCTTTTCTGTGTAAAAATTGTCTATTTAAATATTTCCCATTTCACTCTTATCTTTCTTAATTTTTGTTTTTGAAAAGATCTTGTTGTCATTTTTAAAAATGTCTCATTAGTTTGTCCTTGTAGTTTATTTTCGGTCTTTATTATCTTTTTCATCCTCTCTTGCTGTTTCTGAATTTATCTTAGGTTGTGGGACTACCATTTTGCCTCTTTATATGTTTTTTCTTTTAATTTTATACCCTCCTTTACTTCCTTGGTTAGCCATAGCTGGTTTATCCCTCTCTTAAAAATCTCTCCCCCTTAATGGGATATCATCTTGCTGAGGTTCATGAATTACCTCCTTAAATGTTTACCATTGTTTGTCTACTGTCTTTTTTGCTAACGTATCTACTCAGTTCACTTTAGCTAACCCAATCCTCATTTCATTGTATTTAAATTAAACACAGATGTTTCCAACCTAAGTTTCTCACACTCAAGCTAAATAGTAAATTCTAATGTGTTATGATCACTACTTCCGAGGGGGTCTTTTATTCTGAGGTCATTTATTAAACTTGCTTTATTACTCATTACCGGATCCAGGATAGAATGTTCCCTGGTTTCCTCCACGACATATTGCTCTAATAAACTATTCCTAATGCACTCTATGAATTTGTTACCGTAGCTACCCTTTTCAACTTGATTAACCTAGTCAACATGAAGATTAAAGTCACCCATAATTATTGTTCTTATATTTTCACATACTTCTATTATTTGTTGCTTTATATCCTTTTCTAAAGTGTGCCATTGTTTGGGGTTCCATATGGTACTCCTCACAATGTTTTCTTTCCCTTGTTGTTACTTAACTCCTCTCAAATGAATTTTACATCATCTGAGCATAGATTATCTCTTACAACTGTCCTCATTTCATCTCTTATGAACAGTTATGCCCCACAACCTTTTTATTTGCTCTTGCCTTTCGAAAAAGTCAAATATCTTTGAATGTTAAGTTCCCAGTTCTGATCTCTTTGTGGCCATATCTCTGTAATGGCTAGGGGATAATTCCCATTTACCTCAATTTGCACCATCTACCTTATTCTGAATGGTTTGTGCATTATGTTGCAAAGCTTTCAGGCTTGTCTTTTTGCCACTTTAATCAAAATACCTTTTCTGTGTAAAAATTATCTATTTAAATATTTCCCATTTTTCTTTAGTACTATAAGCTTTTGTTCCCTCACATTATTGTAATTGTCTTTATTTTTAAAACTTGTTTATGTTTTGAGTATGTTGTTTTCAAACTTAATATGGAATTCAAAAGTATTATGATGACTACTTTCCATTGGATCTTCTGCTAAGGCATTACTAAATTAATCTTCTCTCATTGCATAATGCTAAATCTGAATAAGCTTTAGCTCATTTGTTCTATAATATATTGTTTAAGGAAACTATGAGGAAGACATTTTGCAAACCCATCTTCCAGATGAGCTCTTCCAACTGCCAATTTGATTGTTCCAATCTACATGAAGATTAAAATCTCTCACAACCATTGCATTGCATTAGTTACATTCTCCAATAATTTATTGCTCATTGCTGTAAAACAACTTTCCTGGGTATATAGAATACTCATCAGCATTTTGTGGCCATTGCTGTCCATTGCCCCTAAAATCTATGGTCCCAGCCTGACACCATCACAGAATCCTGACCCGTGTTTTCCAAAGGGATGGCACTTGACTTGCAGAACTGACGATGACCCAATCTCCACTCTGCAAGGACACTAATTTTCTGAAATGGCTAAGCACCAAACTGACAATGCCTAACACCCTGCACTTGAAGTGGATGAGTCTTATTGGACCCCCTAACTGTAGTCTCCCTCCAGCCCACAGAGGGCTGGTCCCCCTTGATGTTCAGAAATGGCCCTTCCTCAAAGAACATGGAGTACGTTTGCTGCATGATCTGCTGGTACATCCTGTTGGTCTGGTGTTGATGTAGCCTGATGGCACACATCAACACATCCACTCCTCAATTTTCAGTACTCTGAACCATGACAAGCTGTCTGCGTTTCTGTGATAAAAAGCAATGCAATGCCAAAGTAAGCAACCTCTAAGCAAGTACAAAGTGAGTGAGCACCAAGAAAGCAAACTAAGAGCCATAAGACACATTATATGTAGATGCATTTGCAGAATAATGCAAATCATGTTATCCCTGAGCTCCAAAGTCAAATGTTGTAGAGTTTATAAAATGATGAGGGGCTTAGATAGGGTAAGTAGACAAGGTATTTTCCCTGGGTTGGGGGGAGTCCAAAACTAGAGGCATAGGTTTAAGGTGAGAGGGAAAAGATTTAAAAAGCATCTAAGGATGCAGAAAAGTTAACAAGAAGTATTACAAGAAGCAAAACTTCAATTATGGAAATAGATTGGAGAAATTGGGTCTTGCAAAAAGAATTCTAAGATGAGATTTGATGAACATATTTAGAATGATGAGGGAGTGTGACAGAGTAGATAGAACAAAAGAATTCCCATTGATAGAAGGGCCCAAAACTCAAAATTAAAGCTAATCAGGAAATTAAACAATGTCAAAACTTGAATTAAACTTTTTAAAATGCACTGCCCAAAAGTGTGATGGAAGCAGTTTCAATCATGGCATTCAAAGAGAATTGGGTCATTATATAAGGGGAACAAAGTGCAACGCTACAGTAAAAAGGCAGGGGAATGTCCCTAGTTGAATTGTTTTTGCAAAGTGTCAGCATGGAGAATACGGGCTGAATGATCTCGTTCTAGATCTGATATATAGAACGTAGGACATAGAACATGGCAAATTAGTGTAGTACAGGCCCTTCAGCCCTCGATGTTGCGTCAACCTGTGGAATCAATCTGAAGCCTATCTATCCTACACAATTCCATTTTCATCCATATGCTTATCCAATGACCATTTAAATGTCTTTAAACTTGGCGAGTCTACTATTGTTGCAGGCAGCACGTTCCACTCCCCTACTATTCTCTGAGTAAAGAAACTACCTCTGACATCTGTTCTATATCTATCACTCCTCTATTTAAAGCTAACCATCACCATCTGAGGAAAAAGGCTCTCACTATCCACCCTATCTAACCCTCTGATTATCTCATATATCTCAATTAAGTCACCTCTCAACCTTCTTCTCTCCAATGAAAACAGCCTCAAGTCTCTCAGCCTTTCTTCATAAGATCTTCCCTCCATAACAGGCAATATCCTGGTAAATCTTCTCTGCACCCTTTCCAAAGCTTCTACATTCTTCCTATAATGCGGTGACCAGAACTGTATGCAATACTCCAGGGGCGGCTGCACCAGAGTTTTGTACAGCTTCACTATGACTTCGTGGCTCCAAAACTCAATCCCTCTACCAATAAAAGCTAACACACTGTATGCCTTGTTAACAACAATCAATATGGGAGGCAACTTTCAGGGATCTATGCACATGGACACCAAGATCTCTCTGATCATCTACAATATCAAGAATCTTACCTTTAGTCCAATACTCTTTATTCCTGTTGCTCCTTCCAAAGTGAATCACCTCACACTTTCCTGCATTAAACTCCATTTGCCACCTCTCAGCCCAGCTCTACAGCTTGTCGATGTCCCTCTGTAACCTGCAACATTCTTCAGCACTATCTACAACTCCAACGACCTTAGTGTTATCCGTAAATTTGCTAACCCATCCTTCTATGACCTCATTCACGTCATTTAGAGTCATAGAGATGTACAGCATGGAAACAGACCTTTCAATCCAACTCGTCCAGCCCAACCCAATCTAGTCCCACCTGCCAGCACCCGGCCCATATCCCTCCAAACCCTTCCTATTCATATACACATCCAAATGCCTCTTAAATGTTGCAATTGTACCAGCCTCCACCACATCCTCTGGCAGCTCATTCCATACACGTACCACCCTCTGCGTGAAAAAGTTGACCCTGAGGTCTCTTTTATATCCTTCCCCTCTCACCCTAAACCTATGCCCTCTAGTTCTGGACTCCCCAACCCCAGGGAAAAGACTTTGTCTATTTATCCTATCCATGCCCCTCATTATTTGGTAAACCTCTATAAGGTCACCCCTCAGCCTCTGACGCTCCAGGGAAAACAGCCCCAGCCTGTTCAGCCTCTCCATGTAGCTCAAATCCTCCAACCCTGGCAACATCCTTGTAAATCTTTTCTGAACCCTTTCAAGTTTCACAACATCTTTCCGAGAGGAAGGAGACCAGAACTGCATGCAATATTCCAACAGTGGCCTAACCAATGTCCTGTACAGCCGCAACATCATCTCCCAACTCCTGTACTCAATACCCTGACCAATAAAGGAAAGCATTCCAAATGCCTTCTTCACTATCCTATCTACCTGCGACTCCACTTTCAAGGAGCAATGAACCTGCACTCCAATGTCTCTTTGTTCAGCAACATTCCTGAGGACCTTACCATATAGTGTATAAGTCCTGCTAAGATTTGCTTTCCCAAAATGCAGCACTTCGCATTTATCTGAATTAAATTCCATCCGCCATTTCTCAGCCCGTTGGCCCATCTGGTCCAGATCCTGTTGTAATCTGAAGTAACCCTCTTCGCTGTCCACTGCACCTCCAATTTTGGTGTAATCAGCAAACGTACTAACTGTACCACTTATGCTCGCATCCAAATTATTTATGCAAATGACAAAAAGTAGAGGACTCAACACCGACCCTTGTGGCACTCCACTGGTCACAGGCCTTCAGTCTGAAAAACAACCCTCCACCACCACCCTCTGTCTTCTACCATTGAGCCAGTTCTGTATCCAAATGGCTAGTTCTCCCTGTATTCCGTGAGATCTAACCTTGCTAATCAGTCTCCCGTGGGGAACCTTGTCGAACGCCTTACTGAAGTCCATATAGATCACATCTACTGCTCTGCCCTCATCAATCCTCTTTGTTACTTCTTCAAAAAACTCAATCAAGCTTCTGAGATATGATTTCCCATGCACAAAGCCATGTTAACTATCTCTAATCAGTCCTTGCCTTTCCAAACACATGTACATTCTGTCCCTCAGGAATCCCTCCAACAACCTGCCCACCACTGAGGTCAGGCTCACCGGTCTATAGTTCCTTGGCTTGTCTTTACTGCCCTTCTTAAAAAGTGGCATCACGTTTGCCAACCTCCAGTCTTCCGGCACCTCACCTGTGACTATCGATGATACAAATATCTCAGCAAGAGGCCCAGCAATCGCTTCTCTAGCTTCATGACAAACAGCATTGGCCCCAAAACAGATCCTTGCGACACACCACTGGTAACTGAACTCCAGGATGAACACTTCCCATCAACTACCACCCTCTGTCTTCCTTCAGCTAGCCAGTTTCTGATCCAAACTGCTAAATCACCCTCAATCCCATAGCTCCATATTTTGTGCAATAGCCTACTGTGTGGAACCTTATCAAATGCCTTACTGAAATCTGTATACATCACATCAACTACGTTACCCTCATTTACCTGTTGGTCATCATCTCAAAGAACTCAATAAGGTTTGTGAGGCAAGACCTACCCTTCACAAAACCGTGTTGACTATTCCCAATGAACTTATTCCTTTCTAGATGATTATAAATCCTATCTCTTATAACCTTTTCCAACACTTTACCCACAACCGAAGTAATGCTCACTGGTTTATAATTACCAGCGTTGTCTCTACACCCCTTCTTGAACAAGGGAACAAGATTTGATATCCCCCAGTCTTTTGGCACTATTCCTGTAGACTATAATACCATAAAGCTGAAATCCAAAGGCTCTGCAATCTCCTCCCAGGCTTCCCAGAGAATCCTAGGATAAATCCCGTCTGGCCCAGGGGACTTAACTATTTTCATACTTTCCAGATTACTAACACCTCCTCCTTGCAAACCTCAATCCTGTCTGGCCTAGTAGCCTGTATCTCAGTATTCTCGACAACATGTCTTTTTCCAGTGTGAATATTGATGAAAAATATTAATTTCGTGCTTCCCCATTTCCTCTGACTCCATGCACAACTTCCACTATATCCTTGATTGGCTTTCTCTAGCCATTCTTTTATTCCTGATATACCTATAGAAAGCTTTAGGGTTTTCCTTGATCCTATCGATCAATGACTTCTTATGTCTCCTCCTGGCTCTTCTTAACTCTCTCTTTAAGTCTTTCCTGGCTAACCTTTAACTCTCAAGTTCCCGAATTAAGCCTTCATGTCTCATCCTTACTCTTCTTCTGCCTCTTGACAAGAGATTCAACTTCTTTAGTAAACCATGGTTCCCTCGCTCTATCACTTCTTCCCTGCCTGACTGGTACATACTTGTCAAGGACACACTCCACATTTCAATTGTATCCATCCATTGCAGTTTCCCTCCTCATCCTATGCATCCTAAATCTTGCCTAATTGCATCATAATTGCCTTTCCCCCGGCAATAACACTTGCCCTGTGGTATGTACCTATCCCTTTTCATCACTAAAGTAAACATAACTGAATTGTGGTCACTATCACCAAAGTGCTCACCTACCTCCAAATCTGACACCTGGCCAAGTTCGTTACCCACTACCAAATCTAATGTAGCTTTGCTCCTTGTTGGCTTGTCTACATACTGTGTCAGGAAATCATCCTGCACACATTGGACAAAAACAGACCCATCTGAAGTACCCAAACTATAGTATTTCCAGTCAATATTTAGAAAGTTAAAGCCCCCAGAAGAACTACCCTGTTACTCACTCCAATCCAGAATATCTTTGCTATCCTTTCCTCTACATCTCTGGAATTATTCAGAAGCCTACAGAAAACTCCCAACAGGGTGACCACTATTTTCCTGTTTCTAGCTTCAGCCCATACTACCTCAGTAGACAAGTCCTCAAACATCCTTTCTGCCACCGTAATACAGTCCTTGACTAAACAGTGCCACACCTTCCCCTCTTTTACCATCTTCTCTGTTCTTACTGAAACATCTTAATCCCGGAACCTGCAACAACCATTCTTGTCCCTACTCTATCCAGGTCTCTGAAATGGCCACAATAGTGAAGGAGAAAGTGAGGACTGCAGATGCTGGAGATCAGAGCTGAAAATGTGTTGCTGGAAAAACGCAGCAGGTCAGGCAGCATCCAAGGAGCAGGAGAATCGACGTTTCGGGCATGAGCCCTTCTTCAGGAATCAATAGTGAAGTCCCAGGTGCCAACTGATGCTGCAAGTTCACCCACCTTATTCTGGATGCTCCTGGCATTGAAGTAGACACACTTCAAACTACCTTCTTGATTGCCAGTGAACTCTTCTGACCTTGAAACCTCATTTCCGACCTCAATGCTCTGAACCTCCCAGACACAGGAACTACAATTTAGGTTCCCATCCCCCTGTTGAATTAGTTTAAACCCTCCCAAAGAGCATTAGCAAGTATCCCCTCCAGGATATTGGTACCCCTGTGGTTCAGGTGTATACTATCCTGTCTGTAGAGGTCCCACCTACCCCAGAATGAGCCCCAATTATCCCGGTATCTGAAACCCTTCCTCCTGCACCATCCCTGTAGCCACCTGTTCAACTCCCCTCTCTCCCCTCTCAACTCCTCACCTTGCTAGCACATATCATGGACAACAAACCAAAGATAACAACTGTTTGTTCTTGCAATGATATGGAGATACTGGTGTTGCTGTTGCTCTGGGGTGGCCCAAATCAAAAATCACACAACTCCGGGCTGTAATCAATAGAAGCAAAGCAACAAATGCACCAAACAGCTTATCAACTCTTGTAGTAACTTGCTGAAAATGTGTTGCTAAAAAAGCGCAGCAGGTCAGGCAGCAAGCATCCAAGGAGCAGGAGAATCGACGTTTCGGGCATGAGCCCTTCTTCAAGAATCTTGCAGTAACTTACTCATCAGAAGGACCAGGTTCTGCTCGGGGAGTTACACCTCTGATTGGATGTTCACTGAAGCAGATAAGCTGTAGACCAATTAAAAAGAGTCATTTCGACTCTAACCATCTGATTGGCGATTCGCACAACGGCGACGGTTCTGAGAATTTGGATTGGTCAGTTGATGGGTTGGGGGTGCGGCGAAAGGGGGAGACGTGCCGGCGATTGGTCAGATTGGATGCCGCGGTCGGATTGGCGGTTGGAAGGCTGCTGCTGGTATTTTCCAAACGTCAAGCGCGTGATGGATGGCTGTTGAGTTAATGTCGACGGCGGAGCGGGCAAAACGTTGCGGATTTTGCCTATTAAGATGCAGAGCGGATAATAGCGAAGAACGGCGTGGCTGGCGACATTTTTTCAATCCCGTCTTGGAAGCGATGAGCCCGTGTCTGGTAAGGAAATAAAGTCCGGGAGTGATGTGAATTTTTTATTTTAGAAGGGAATTGGACCGCCCTCCGTGCGACCCCGAGGGCTCGGTGAATAATGCGCCTGCTGAGGAGATGGCAGCCGAGGGCCAGCGTCTTTTTTGCGGGTATAACTGAAGCAGATACTCCCATGCTTCGGGTAGGCCTAAGAAGACACAGAAGACAGTCTCCCGCTTGGCTTTCTGAACACGATTTGTTTTGGGGGGAGGCGTGTTTGTGTGAGTGGTTGGTTTAGTGTCTGGTAAGTCTGTAAGCGTTTGAATTTTGTTACTAGTCCGAGATTTAAATGCTGCGGATTATAACCGATCGCGCACAGCCCAGAAGGTTGGTTGGGGGGGGGGGGGGGGCAACGGAATGGGTGGGTGAAAACATTCGTTTATTTTGCAGGGTGTAACTCCTCGACTTGACGGCACTACTGCGTTTTGACTACGAATAGATTTGACTCGGCTTTCATTAGCATGAAACATAACTGCAAAATGATTTGTTGGTTTAAAAACTGCTTCGCACCTTTCCCGTAGTCTTCATAGACGAATCACAAGATTTTCAGAATCCGTAACAGTGGGTTGGAGGTTTTACAGACCTTTTTTTTTGTCTCCGGTCAAAAAAGAATGTGCCGCAGGATCATAGTACGGTATAAAGTTTTCCCATTATTCATGTCGGGCTTCTGTTGTAAATCGCAAACGATGACAGAGACAAAATAGTGTAGGACGCTTTTTGGATCCAAAACAAACAGGAGATCAACCGTTGGTTTCAGCCTGTTTAGCCCTACTATGTCGAGGGCATATTTCTCACCCGGCCACATTGTTCAGAAATATTATAAATTGTAGGAATTGTTTTGAGTACTGTGGTGCCGGAGGTTCGCTGCACAACTTCTGTGCTTATTTTGGAGCAGGAGGACAAAGGAACAACTCTACACAACTCAACCGAAAGTTTCAAAATTGTGTGATCCATGTCAAAATTCATTTTAGTGGTTGTCCGAAAAGTTAGTTTGGTTGGAAAGGAGCAGTAAGCTTTGTATGACAGAGTGGGCCTGTAGCTGTAATGGTTGGTGAGTGCCATGCATTTAGTATGGAAAGCAAGTCCGACTACTTCGTTAGCAATAAGAGCGATAAGTTCGGTAGAAGTTTTCCTTAGTACCGTGAACAAGTTATGGTACTTCGCTATAATGAAATGGAGTTTGCAGTTTAATATGGATTAAGATTTTGGGTTTTAAAAACTTATAAGGGTGAGATGGGAGAACGTGTTTATGAAGAAATGCTTACTGGGTTGGGGTTTATTTCACTGGTACAGAGGTTAAAGCGAAAATCTTCGCCTTTCGCAATAGTAAATTTTGACAGGAGTAATGAGTATGACAGTCCCAAATTTGCTATGTTCTAGCTGCTTCTGCCCGGAGATCTGCTATCATGGTATGCCGCGCTCATCTGTCCTGCTACATTTTCGCGTATCTGCTGTAGCTCGTCTATAACTATGCTCTGACATTGGTGACGAAGAGTGTGATGCTGGGAAAGCACAGTCGGTCAGGCCGCATCTCAGGAGTATGAGTGACGTTTCGGGTGACATTGGTGATCCAACTGTACCTATGTTAACTTCTCTTCTGCCCTCCACTCTGCAGCTTTTCGGTTCCGATGTCAGAATTCAGACTTTTTCTGGATATAATTTTCTAAGAATTGTTTTTGATCATTTGATTTGTGTGTGTGTATGGAATTTTTAACGTACTGCTTTAATCTTCATGTTCTTAATGGGCAAAGAAGGAGGTCAGAAAATTTTATTTTGCCAGGCTGCTATAAAATGGCACTGCTTTATACAAATAATTAACAAGGTGGAACTATAACACACACTTCAAAAGAGAATTGTACATGAGGAAAAGATAAGTGGAAGGAAATAGGCAGTTTGAATTGCCTTGCCTTTCACTGCCTTGGGAACTGCTGAAGCATTTTTCCGGTTTGTTGAGATTGGTTTGGTGTTAAATGTTGGCCAAGTTGTGTGGAGACCTTTTCCACCCTTTTAATGTACTCCGGAAGATGTGTTTTAGTTTACTGTTTTTATTTGAATAAGATTCAACTTTTTTCTTGCTAGATTTTCAGCTAACATTATATACTTATTTCTGTAATAAGACTCTACCTTGTGACTGAGATGCGTGTGCTACTGCTGAGCCAAGGCTAGCACCAAAGGAAAATGAGATTTGTGTACAGTAGATGGTTGCAGTTGAAGAAATTTTTATTTGACATTTTGACTCCATATTTTTTTTGTTTGGAATAAGCAAGTAAAGTTTGTCTTTCATTAAATTTTAAGTTACCTGAAATCATAAATTTAAGGAAATAAATGGCAAATAGGAGATTGGAGGATGTCTTGCATAAATTAGTGGTAAATATGGAGTCTTGGGTTGCTTTAAAAGATAGCACAAGGATTTTGGACTCTTAATTCCTTGGACAAATTGCATGCAATTTCTCTGCATCCTATTCATTCGCATTCCAAAGCTATTGGTTATACTCCTTTGCACCTTTCCCAGGCTACCTATCTGTAGTTTTAGTTTGAATTCTGTTATTCATTGTGCTGCCTTTATCAAATTCAATTATTCCTCTTCTGAGGACAGTGGGAAATATATGTAAAAATACAAAAGACAGTTTTAACTAGTTGCTGTAAGATTTGTAATTTATATGGATTTCTGTTATAAAGTTAGAGATGGCAAATTAAATATTGGTCTCTTTCATAAAATAGTATTGCAAAATCTATACAAGGCCCTCGGCCCTTGTCAGACCACAGCTGGAATACTGAACAGTTTGACTCCTTTAATCTAAAAAGATATTCTGGCATTGGAGGCAGTCCAGAGAAGGTTCACTAGATGGATCTTGGGTATAGAGGGAATGCCTCATTGGGTCTATACTTATTGGAATTTAGTATAATGAGAAGTGACCTTTATTGAAAGAAAACAATATTCTGAGGGGACTTGATAGTGTAAACCTGGAAATATTAATTTTTTTCCCCTTTTGTAGGCGAATCTAGGATCAGATGGCATGATGTTAGAATAAGACATTGCCCACTTAAGACAAATCTCAAAAGGAGACTTTAAGAATATTAAAGACTTGTCTTCCACAGCCATATGCGATGAATTCCTCAGATTTAACATCTTCAGAATCATTTCGTGTGTTTTGTCTTGTATTAGTGAACCCTTACTCTGAGATTATGTTCTTTGATCGCAGATTCTCCCATAAGAGGAAACCATCTTCTGCATCAAGACCCCAAAAGTCTTTGTTTCAAAAAGTCCATTGAATCACCTCTAAACCTATGGGGACATGGTGGCATAGTGTTGATGTTACTAGGTGAGTAATCCAAGACCAATGTCTGAGGACATGGGCTCAAATTCTCGCATGGCAGCAGGAAGAACTTTGAAACTAATTAATCAATCTGAAATGTGAAGCTAGCTGTCAGTGATGCTTGTGATTCTTCCAGTTTCATAGTGTCAGGAAGGAAATGTTTTGGATTTCCCAACCAGAGGAGATGGTTGCTTTACTTAGTTTTTATTTATCAACCTGTTCAGACATGTTACAACAACTCTAGAGCTTATGGGACTTGAACCTGAGCCTCCTGGTCCAGAGGTAGTGCTCTACCACAAGTCTCCTCTATCGGGTCGGAAGAGTTTGAGGGAGTTTAATTTGGTACTCTTGTTTGTGATAGACAAATAAATTTGCATGCATGGAGGGCTCTTGAGTTTCTGCCTCTGGAATAGACAGGAAATGAACCAAGGCATTCTAGCTCAGGTGTATGGAAACCTTGAATTTAAGATAAAGGGAGATAGTCAACATACAACTGAAGGTGTTGTACATAAATGCGCACATATGCAAAACTAGGTAAATGAGCTAGTAGTGTAGATTGAAATTGGCAGGTACGATATTATAGGTATTACATGCTTGGCTGCAAGGGGTTTGGGGCTGAGAACTAAATAGGAGGAAGTGAGGTCTGCAGATGCTGGAGATCAGAGCTGGAAATGTGTTGCTGGAAAAGCGCAGCAGGTCAGGCAGCATCCAGGGAACAGGAGAATCGACGTTTCGGGCATAAGCCCTTCTTCATTTCCAGCTGAGAACTAAATATGCAAGGATACGCATCCTATCAAAAAGGCAGGCATATTGGCCAAGGGGTCGGGCCTCTCTTGTTCGTAATAAATAAAATTAAATTGATAGCAAGAAATGATATCCAGTCGGAAGGTGTAGAACCTATGTGGTCAAATTTGAAGACTTGTGGATGCAAACAGGCCCTGATGGCTGTTATCTACAGGCTGCTTAGTAGTACTCTGGATACGAGGCAGAAAATTTTGATAGGAAAAACATTATTGCAATAAAAGGTGACTCCAGAATGCAGATGGACTAGGAAAATTGGGTTCATAGCAGATCCCAAGAAAAGGAATTAGAGGTTTACAAAATTGAGGGGCATGGATAGGGTAAATAGGCAAAGTTGAAAATGTGTTGCTGGAAAAGCGCAGCAGGTCAGGCAGCATCCAGGGAACAGGAGAATCGACGTTTTGGGCATAAGCCCTTCTAAGTCCAGAACTAGAGGGCATAGGTTTAGGGTGAGAGGGGCAAGATATAAACGAGACCTAAGGGGCAACTTTTTCATGCAGAGGGTGGGACGTGTATGGAATGAGCTGCCAGAGGGAGCGGTGGAGGCTGGTACAATTGCAACATTTAAAAGGCATTTGGATGTGTATATGAATAGGAAGGGTTTGGAGGGATATGGGCTGTGTGCTGGCAGGTGGTACTAGATTGGGTTGGGCTATCTGGTTGGCATGGACGGGTTGGACCGAAGGGTCTGTTTCCATGCTGTACATCTCTGACTCTATAATAGCATCAAGATGTATTGTTGGAGCAGTTTGTGGTAGAGCTCAGAAGGGAACAGGCAATTCTGGATTTGATAATGTGTAAGGGGGTAGACTGGATTAGGGTGCTTAAGGTGAAGGAACCCTTAAGACGCAGTGACCATAATATGATAGAATTCATATATTATTCAGTTCCCCGTAACTGCATGTCGAGTCTTTTAAGGCTCGACATGCAGTTACGGGGAACTGAATAGGTGCTTTGTATCAGTTCTCGCAATGGAAGACACCAGCAGCATACCAAAACTTTGAGAGATTTGGGGGAGCAGACGTGCATGTAGTGACTCAGAAGAAAGTGCTGGGGAAGCTGAAAGGTCTGAAGGTGAATAAATCGCTCAGCGTCCTGAAGGAGATAGCAGTGGCATTGGTCTTTCAGGGATCACTGGAATCCGATCCCAGAAGACTGGGAAATGGCTAATCCTTTAAAAAAGGAAGGAGGCAGAAGGCACAATCATAGACCGGTTAACCTGACCTTGCTCATTGGCAATATTTTAGAGTCTGTTATTAAGGATGAGATTGTGGAGTACTTGGAAATGCATTTTAAGATAGGGCTGAGTCAATATGGCTTCATTTGGGAAGGTCATGGCTGAAAAATCTGTAAGAATACAAATGAGCATGTTAGACAAAGGAGAGCCAGACCATCAAAGCTTACACGCAAGGTTTAATCATCTACTCAGCGACCCAGAAAAAATTAAAGGGAGAACAACAGCGCCTGCTCGAAGCTCGCTTAAAAGCAGTTGAAACAGCATACACTGATAGACCTTCTATTATCAAATTGCAAAGGTTTACGGCCCTTAGGACAGCTCTAAACACTACGCTTACCCAAACTAAGAGGGAAATATTATTTGCAAAACAGAGGTTATATGAATTTGGCGACAAACCAGGTAGATACTTAGCATTTCATGCAAAGGAAACAAAAAAGGTCCCCCAAACTATCACGTCTATCAAGGAAGTACGGGTATTTTGACTCATGATCATAAAAGAATTAATGCAATCTTTAGAAAATTTTATTTTGATTTATATAAATCGCAGGATTGTGAAGACAGGGCTAGGAGGATGCAATCATTTTTAAAAAAATTTGACCTTTCCGGGCCTAACTCCAGAACAGGTATTGGTCTTAAATGCTCCCCTAACAGTCCAAGAAATACTTGACGCAATCAGGCAACTTCAGAGTGGTAAGGAACCTGGCCCAGATGGTTTTCAAGCTGAATTCTATAAAGAATTTACAGAAATATTGGCTGGTCCACTTGTGGACATCTATTACTATGCATATAGTCAGGGCTGTCTCCCGCCTTCGCTGAAAGAGGTAAATATCTCTCTTATCCTTTAAAGGAAAAGATCCAGAAGATTGTGCGTCATACAGATCAATATCCTTGCTAAATGTAGATTTTAAAATCCTTTCTAAAACGTTAGCATTGAGACTAGAAAGGGTACTGCCACATATCATAAAGGAGGATCAGACTGGGTTTATTAGGGGCCGTAGGTCATCCAATAATATTAGAAGGGGACAAAGGAGAGCCAGTGCATGTGATCCATTTGGATTTGCAGAAGGCCTTTGACAAGGTGCTGTGCAATAGGCAGCTAAATAAGACAAACCAGTGGTTTTAGAGGCAAGGTACTGGCATCGATAGAGGATTGGCTAACTGGCAGAAGGCAGAGAGTGAATAAAATAGGTAGTTTTCAGGATGGCAGCCAGTGACTAGTGGAGTTCTGCTGGAGTCAGTATTGGGACCACAACTATTTGGGTTTGACATTAATGGTCTGGATGAAGGAGTTGAGAACATTGTTGCTAAGTTTGCAGATGATGCAAAGATAGTCATTTAGGTAGTGTTGAGGCAGCAGGGAGGCCGCAGAACAATATACAGGCTAGGAGAGTGGGCAAAGAAATGACAAATGGAATACAATGTGGGAGTGTTGGTGATTATGCACAGAGAAGAAAAGAGGTACTATTTTCTTAATGAGGAAAGGCTTCAGAAATCTGAAGCACAAAGGGACTCAGGAATCCTAGTTCAGGATTCTCAAGGTTGGCAGTTAGGAAGGCAAGTGCAATGTTATCATTCATTTGAAGAAGGCTAGAATACAAGAACAGAAACGTACTGCTGAGGCTGTGTGAGGCTATCGTCAGACCGTGTTTGGAATGTTGTGAGCAGTTTTGGGTCCCACGTGAGGAAAGATGTGGTGTTATTGAATGGTGTCTAGCGAAGGTTTACAACAATGATCCTGGGGCTGAAGGTCTTGTCATATGAGCAATCCTGGGTCTATACTCAGTGGAGTTTAGAAGGATGACATGGGAGCGGGATCTGATTGAAACTTGCAGAATACTGGGAGGCCTGGATAAAGTGGATGTGGAGATGTTTGCACTGGTTGGAGAGACCAGGACCGGTGATGCAGCCTCAGAGTGCAGGTTCAAACTTTTAGAACTGGGATAAGGTTAAATTTCTTCAGTGTGGTGAATCTGTGGAACGCCTTGCTGTGGAGGCTGAGCCATTGCGTGCTCTTAACTGGTGAGGGGATCAAAGATTATGGGGTGAAGGCAGGGCAATGAGTTTGAGAAATCTATTAGCCATGATTGAATAATGGGCAGACGTGATGGGCTGATGGCCTTGTTTTGCTGCTCTGACTTATGATCTTTTGTTTTGCTGCTTTATGCAGGTTTTCTCTATTTAAATGATATATTGTTCTTTTGTATTCCCTTCAAAAATGAGAACTTCACATTTTCCCACATTATACTCCCGTTTGTGAACTTTTTGTATGCTCTCTTGTCACACTTTCACATGTGCTAAATCTTGCTCTTTTTATGGTCATCAATTTTATGGTCAATTTGATTTGTTAACTGGATAAACTGGTTGCTAACTTTTTTTGAGTGTAATTGCTTTGTACTTATCTTTTTTCAATTTATTTTTCTAAGACACCACAGTAGATTTATTCCTGGTGTCACTGGTTCATTTTGGTCAGCACCTTGAGACAGTATTTATTGCATGGAAAATGTCTGCAAGTAATACAAATTGAGAGAACTACTGTTGGTTAAAGCTTTTCAAATAGCTGCATGAAATTTAGCATGTACATGCTTAGTACCTAAGGTGTGACTTGTTTTTCAGAATATTAGCTGGAGGGTGTTGCTATGGGTTCTAATAGCGTAACAGGTCCTCTGTAGGATATGCATAAGGTTATTAAGATGGTGGCGATCTAAGAGGATTGCTTTGCAGAGCTCAGCACCGCAGCGTAAGTGGGATGAATTTCTAACCCGCCCAATCCACACCATCGCGATATCCTAGGACCCTAGAAACGTCGTGGAGTCAAAGGAAACAATGGAAAAATTGACTTCTCAGCATTTTTGCCGTCCAGAAATGGCGAAGGAGTGAGGAGGAGCGTCCGAGACCAGGCCCGCGGTCCAGCCTGCAGAATCCTCTGACTCTATTACCTACCAAGGCCTTGGTGAACGAGCTTACAAAATCTTGCGAGATGCTGGTTAAGTAGATAGAAGCTGGCCCCAATCTCTATCATGCTGCAGAAGGATGAACAGCAGCTGGGAGACCTGGGAAAAAAGGACGAATGAGGTTGAGCACAGAGTCACAGTGGTGGGAGCTGATGCCTGTTCCTTCAGGGATAGGATCCAAGCCCTGGAGATGCAGGTCCATAGTTTGCATGACCAAGTGGATGATCTTGAGAACAGGGACAGGAGAAAGAAAGAATATTTGGATCATCGGTCTGCCTGAGGGCAAGGAAGGTGAGCAGCCTGTGGAATTTATTGAGGGCTGGTTGCTGAAATTCCTTAACTTGGAGACTGGCACAAGAGGCTTGAAGGTAGAGGGCTCACCAGGTCATGCTGCGATCAGGTCTGGGTCAATGTTCTCCTCCTCTCCTGGTGTGGTTCCATCACTACAGAAACCAGGGGAGAATCATGGAAGCTTTCAGAATCATGGAATCTCTAAAGGCCCTAATATACGAGGGCTCTGAGATCATGTTCTTCCAGGACTTCTCAAAGGTGGTGATCCAGAAAAGAGAATCCTGTGACTGTCGAGAGAATTTGAGGGAGCTTGGGATTCAGTACTCTGAGGTATCCGGTAGTGCCTCAGAGCACCTTTGGATCTGTGCATCGCTTTGACACATTGGAGAAGGCAAGTGCCTTTGTGGACAAATTAACCTAATCTGTACAATTTACTATGTACAAATAGTAGTGTTAAAGAACAAAGAAAATGTACAGCCCAGGAACAGGCCATTCAGCCCTCCAAGCTGAACCGATCCAAATCCACGGTCTACACCGATCGCCTATTTCCTAAGCATCTGTATCCCTTTGCTCCCCACCTACTCATGCATCTGTCCAGCCACACCTTTAAGTGAATCTACTGTGCTTGCCTCTGCTGGCAACGTGTTCCAGGCACCTACCACTCTCCGGTTGGAGCTTTCTTTCCCTATTTTTTTCTTGGTAATAATTTGGTTTAAAGTTTGTTTGGTGGGGGTTGAGATATGTACTTTCAAGTTCTAAGTTACACCAGAGAATGGGTGGGATATTTACCCCATTTTTTTTTTCTTTTTAAAACAAAATTTTCTTATTGCTATTCCTTGGTGTATTTACTTTTCTGCTCTAGTTAGGAGGGAAAATGGTTGGAACTAGATGCCTACTTATGGACAGTTTGGGATGGGTATTTGTCCCCTTTTGAGCAGGGGGTGAGTTCCCCTATTCAGTGCTATTGGTGCAAGTGGAGTCACACCAATTAAGAGGATTGAAGGTACTTTTGAGTCTTTTTAAAAGGAGAAGGTGGATATTGCTTTGTTACAGGAAACCTATTTAGATGATAAGGAGCATTTGAAACTACAGCAGAACAGCTCTGATTGGGCTTACTTTTCATTTAATATCAGAAGTAGGGGAGTGGCTGTATTGGTTAGGAGGAATTTACCACTTAGTAGAGTGTGTTACGTCACGCACCGGGAGGCTTGTAAGTCTTGAAGCCCTGATAAATGGGGAAGAATATGGTGTTTTTAAACGCTTATTGCCCTCCAGTTTATTCCCTCAAATTTTTCGGGAGATGCATTTTCTAAACTGATCGGTCTTGAGTCACGGCATATCATTTTAGGGGGAGATTTGAACTCTCATGGATCCCACAGTAGACAGATTGCCCAAAGGCCCCCTCAATACCCTCTGTACAAGCTAAACAATTAATGGATCTGTGTATGGAGTGTTGGACTTTGGCTCAATCTACCAACTTACTTTCTTCTATGTGTAAGCCAAGTCCTGTGTGTTCTTTTTAAATGAAGCAATAGGAGAAGATATTCGGTCTCACACTTTTAGTTTATTTTAGGAGTTAGTGGATAAATCATACAGAGCTCTGGGTCTAGACCTTTCTGTCCCTGATAAGCTATATAGTGTGTCAGTTCAGAAAGTACCACACCTTTCTGGCCCTGACCCAGTCTTTTTATATAATAAAAAACGTCATGCAATCACTGAGGTGGGATTGTCTTGTCTTCTGATTGGCTGTTGATCTGACTCCATTCTCAGCTTCCATGCGTTCCCGGATGTCCGACCCCACGTGACCTTGTTTTGCCCACGAAACAGCACACCACGTGACCACCTCCTGCGCGCGCGCATAACGGAGCATCCCCAAAGGCTTACGAATGCCAAGTATATTTACACTCGCAGCCAGCCATATATTTATAAGTAAGCCATTTATTTACAGGAGTTAGGGTTGGTGGACATCTGGAGGCGTCTCCACTCTACAGTCAGGGATTTTACGTCGTTTTTTTTCCCACTGGTTTTTTTCTGACCCCCCTGTGCCAACCCTGGACTTGGTGGCATCTTGTACGATTGGTAATATTACCAAATCCGATCACTCTCCAGTGTACCTGTTGGTTAAGATTAAGGATGCTCAAGTGGGTTTGAGGCACTATTGAATGGATCCCTTTATCCTCAAGGATAATTTAATATAGTATTTCTCCTAGGCATTAAGTCAGGCTCAGTTAGTATCCTGGAGAAAGTAAGGTCTGTAAATGTTGGAGATCAGTGTCGAGAGTGTATTGCTGGAAAAGCACAGCAGTTCAGTCAGCATCTGAGGAGCAGGAGAATCGATGTTTCGGGCCGGGTCTGGGGGTTAGTTATTTCCTACTCTGCCAGTAGGAAGTGGTAGAAGGGTGAGCAGCAACGTCTCTTTGAAGCATGGTTGAAGGCAGCTGAGAAGGCTTACTTTGACAGGACCTTGTTGGTCAAACTACAGAGGATTAAAGTGCTGCGGTCTGCTTTGAATTCCATGCTCTCACAGACAGCAAAGAAAGAGCTTACTTTTGCAAAGCAAAAGTTGTATGAGCATGGTGACATGGCATATCTCGCCAGGAAAAGGATTACCTCACAAGCCATTGCGGTGATTCGGGAAGGGTCTGGGAACTGAAGATGCGACTCCAAAAAGATTAATGTGGCATTCCAGAGATTTTACTCTAAGTTATACCAATCTGAGGGTTGTGAGGAGGAGTGGGCCAAAATGGAATTTTTTTTTTTGAAAGGATCTGGAGCTCCTAGGCATGACCCCTGAGCAAGAGTCCTTTCTCAATGCCAGAAGTGCAGGAAACTGCGAAGCAGCTTCAGAATGGAAAGGCGCCTCATCCTTACGGACATCCCAGCGAATTCTATAAAGAATTTATAAACATACCGTTAGGACTGATGCTTAATGTTTAATGACTCAGACAGCCATGATTGTCTCTCGTCATCTTTGAGAGAGGCCAATATTTTGCTTATTCTTAAAGGGAAGGTTCCCGGAGGGCTATGATTCGTACAGGCCCATTTCATTCTTCAATGTGGACTTTAAAATCCTCTCTCAGACTCTTGGGTTAAGGCTGGAGACAGTTACCTTCTATCGTTAGAGGATCAGATAGGCTTCATAAAGGGCCGCAGTTCCTCCAATATTGTTAGGAGGCTGTCAACGACAGTCAATACAGGGATTGGTGATTTCGCTAGATGCAGAGAAGGCATTTGACAGAGTTGAATGATGGGCAGCCGGTAGGGCTGTCCCTTTTTGCCACTGCTCTTTACGTTGGTGATTGAACCATTGGTGGAGGCCATTCAATGCGATCCTAATATATCAGCTCCAGAATTGGGGTCAAAATTACATAGGACATTGTCCACGTACAACAAAGTCTTAATGTTTTTGTCAAATCCAGCAGTTTCAGTGCCTCGCCTGATGCAATGCATCTGCGTATTTGGTGCTTTTCCAGGGTACAAGATTAATCTTGCAAAATCAGAGGCTATGCCTATGGATAGTCTTACGAAGGTGAGAGGGCGATGTCAATTCCCATTTAAGTGGTCACAGGGGGTTTTGTATATTTGCGCATATTCATTACTCCAGTTCTAGATCGATTTGTTCAATTATTTAACAAAATCAAACCAGACCTTCAAAGATGGGAGGTGCTCTGGTCTTGTGGTTGAGTTGGATAGTGCTAATTAAGATGTATATTCTCCCCCATGCTCCCCCTAATTTTAAAAAAAGTAAACATTCAGGAGACTGAACGTCTGATTCAGCTCCTTCATTAAATTAGCTAAACTGCAACTGCCTTACAGATTGGGGAGATTGGACCTTCCGGACATAAAAAAACAAGCTTTGTTGCTAGCTTTTAATCCTATGTGAGTGATTGGGCCTGTGGGGACCCTCTTTCAATTTGGTTAGATATCAAAGCCTCCCACGCAAGGTGCCCTCTTGCTTGCTGTTTCTGGACAAAATGAGGACAGTTAAGGAATGTTGCCATAAACCCAATAGTTATCAATACTGTTAAAGCATGGAGGGCAATTCGGCAGAGGGAAGACAATATTGGCAAAACATCATCTTTACACCTATAGTGGGTATGCCAGGTTTTCAACGGGGGATGATAGATTCAGGATTCGAATGTTGGGCAGCTAGGGGTCTATCTTGCATGTGTGATTTTTATTTTGAGGGAGACACGATGTCCTTTGATCAGTTAGCACGGAAATATGAGCTATCTAACAGGGACCTCGTTTCTTTTTTCAAGTTAGGGATGTTATTAAAAAAAAAACTACACTTTTTTGATCCCTCTACATCCGACATGGGAGGGTACTCAGTGCTAAGAGTACGTTTTCTATTAGCACTTTATATCATTTGACTGCTGCCCCCTCAGATGAGTTTGTTTGACTCGGGTGTGGGAGAGAGCTAGGTGTTCAAGTCTGCTCAGTGGCATAGGAAGATATTTAGGGAAACTCAAAGATATCAATTTACAATAGGACCCATGCTTTGAAGAATCTCCAATGGGTCCACTTGGCCCCTGTCAGATTGGTGGAAGATTGTTATGGAGCATATTCCCTTAGATGGTCCCACAGGTATAGTACACCACAAAACTAAGAATTTTTATAAGACATGGCAGCCCTTTTTGGAATACCTGGACACAGATTTATCTGCCACACGAATAGCGGCTTTTATGTAGCTGTAACGATTGTGTTTTACGAGTCCATTATCCAGGGAGGAGGAATTATGAACATGTCTTGTTTGGCTGAGTTGAGTTATTACTATATATTAGTTTGTTGGTTATTATTTATTTAATAGTTGGGGTTTTTATTATATATTTTCCTATTTCTTTTTAAAAAGTGGACCTATCCAAATTAGATTAGATTAGATTACATTACAGTGTAGAAACAGGCCCTTCGGCCCAACAAGTCCACACCGACCCGCCGAAGCGAAACCCACCCATACCCCTACATTTACCCCTTACCTAACACTACGGGCAATTTAACATGGCCAATTCCCCTGACCCTGCACATCTTTTTGGACTGTGGGAGGAAACCGGAGCACCCGGAGGAAACCCACGCAACACGGGGAGAACGTGCAAACTCCACACAGTCAGTCGCCTGAGGCGGGAATTGAACCCGGTTCTCGGGCGCTGTGAGGCAGCAGTGCTAACCACTGTGCCACCGTGCCGCCCATAAATAAATAAATAAATAAATATTGAGACCTAGTCATATATTGCAAGGCCCACTATGATTAGTTGGATGCTTTTCTGTGTATTTTACTTTATGGCACAGTTTTAGTATTGCTGTAGCAAAAGTCACGTAATTTGTTTGAATCATTGAAGTATTTTAGATTTGCTTTAGGTGATTTGCTGAATTGCTGTTTAATTTTATGCTGTTGATGGATTCATGATTTTTGGCTTCACTTAGTGAAGCTTTTTGTTGACTATGAAATTTAAATTTCTCCAGTCTTTAAAACTCTTAATTGCCTAATCCTTGCCTGTGTAGGTCAAGCTCTTTTATAATGCTACAATCTATTCTTTGTTTTCTCCATCATTTAGCTGCCTAGGCCTTGTACTCTTAATTCTCTCAACTCCTGTATCGTCAGTCAGTTAACCTTTTTTTTTGAGCTATTTTTGCTGCCTTGACCTACTAATTCAGTGTCACACATGGTCTAAATAAATTAATTGTGTGAGCATTATATTCTAGCTTTATATGTGGATTTAATTACATTGTCTTGTCAATTTTTGATCAATGCAATGTTTGGTGTTCAGTAAAGTAGGTGAGGAAATGCTATAATACAGCTAGATGTAGTTTGTAAGCTCCAATTGTTGTAATGGCTTCACTCTCAGCTGCTTCCCCATATTCATTTCTGTTTCAAGTATAGATATCCATTTGTGTTTCTACCACATTTGCTTTGAGTTGCACCACTATAAATTACAGACCTCTGTCTGTTTTTATGCAGCATTTTATATTCAGGTGAGGAAGAGTCACCAGTAACAATTTGCTTCTGTCCTTGATTCTAGAAAATACCTTTTTATTAGGGATTGGTAACTGACATGCTATCTGCTAGTCAGGCAAAATCCTTCAATAAGTGGAGCTATGGCAGTGGGTGCTGTTAAGCAGATGAGACCTGATGGCAAAAAACTATGGTAGCTTAACTATGCCAAGCTGGGGAGTGCAGACCACAACCTGAACCTGAGAAACTGATGTGGGGAAAGGCCAAAAAGCAAATCCTATACGATGAGCAGTTCCGCATAACTAACAAGATGTTTTAGTTTCATAAAACCTCCCTGGAGGCTTATGTAAACATGTAGGGAAGTGGGCTGAGAATTAGCAAATGCAATTCAATACATAAGTGTGAGGTGTTGCACTTCTTCGGAAAGTCAAACCAAGGTAGGACTTAACGCCGTAAATAGAGTCAGAATCATAGAGATGTACAGCATGGAAACAGACCCTTCGGTCCAACCCGTCCATGCTGACCAGATATCCCAACCCAATCTAGTCCCACCTGCCAGCACCTGGCCCATATCCCTCCAAACCCTTCCTATTCATATAACTATCCAAATGCCTCTTAAATGTTGCAATTGTACCAGCCTCTACCACTTCCTCTGGCAGCTCATTCCATACACATGCCACCCTCTGTGAAAAAGTTGCCCCATAGGTCTCCTTTTTTTTATACCTTTCCCCTCTCACCCTAAACCTATACCCTCTAGTTCTGGACTCCCTGACCCCAGGAAAAAGACTTTGTCTATTGGCTCTATCCATGCTCCTCATAATTTTGTAAATCTTTATCAGCCTCCGTTCCAGAGAAAACAGCCCCAGCCTGTTCAGCCTCTCCCTATAGCTCAAATCCTCCAACCCTGGCAACATCCTTGTAAATCTTTTCTGAACCCTTTCAGGTTTCACACCATCCGTCCGATAGGAAGGAGACCAGAATTGCACGCAATATTCCAACAGTGGCCTAACCAATATCCTGTACAACAGCAACATGACCTCCCAACTCCTGTAATAGTTATTTGAAAGCAGCTTCACAGGTAGACAGGGGGATGAAGAAGGCCTCTAGCATTGCTGGTCTTTATCGGTCGAGGCATTGAGTATGGGAGTTGGGACAGTTATACTGTTGTATAAGTTGTTGGTGAGGCCACACTTGACGTTTGGTCAACCCATTTATAGGAAAGACATACTGGTAGTTAAACTGGAAAGAGTGAAAAGATTTGTGAGGATGCTCCCAGGACTAGTATGCCTGGAGGTTGGCCAGGATAGGACTTTATTCCATGGAATGTAGGAGAATGAGGGGTGACCTTATTTAGGGGCATAGATAGGATGAATGCATAAGTCTTTTTCCCCCAGAGGTGAGAAGTTGAAAACTAGAAGGCATAGGTTTAATGTGATGGGGAAAGATTTAACAACGGCCTGAGGGTCAACTTCTTTCCTCAGAGTATGGTGTGTATATGGAGTGGGCTGCCCCCAAAAAAGTGGTCAAGGCAAGTATTATAGCAACACTCAAAGATTTTTGGATAGGTACATGAATGTGAAGGGTTTAGAGGGATAGGGACCAAATGCAGGCAACTGGAACTAGCTGAGTGGACCGCATGGACCAGTTTGGGCCCAAGGACCTGTTTCCATGCTGTATAATTCTATGACTATGTTGTCAGCTCTGCTGTTGATTTAAAATCCCTTTAGCTCTGGAAGTGAGATTAAAAACAAAATTCTGGAACAATATTGCAGATTATTCAGAACTGTGGCATGAATAAAAAGTAATGCTTGGGGAGCAGAGCCATTTCCACAATGCAATTAGTATCTTTTCATCAAAAGTCAGAATTGGCATTTTGAATTTGCACATTTCATGGAAGCCTGGGATGATACAACACAGTAGAAGATTGTTGGCACATTGTCTCTTTTCCTGTAGCCCTGCAAGCTTTTGCTGTTTGATATATTTATCCAATTCCCCTCTTTTGAGAGTTAAGATTGAACGTACTTTTCCTGTCTTACAAGGCAGTGATAATCATAGTTCACTGCATATCCTCCCTTGTACCATCTGATTTTCTCAAATGTCTTGAATCTGCAACCTCTGATTATTCATCTTTCTACCACTGGAAATGATTTCTTATTGATCAAAAGTCCTTGTTATTCTGGGCAGTTGTCAGATTTTCCCCCTTGACCTTCTGTGCTAAGAAGCTTTTGTGGTCTCCATATAATGAAAATTCTTCAAGCCTAGAAAACATTTCATTAAATATCTGCACCATCCCTAAGGCCTTGTATCCTTTTGGAGTTTAGTTCCTAGGATTGGACACAATACTCTATCTGGGGCCTAACTAGCGTCTTACAGTTTAGGTTTTGTGTGATATGTCTCTTTTTCTTTTTCCTATATCTGTACAACTTGGTGTTACCTTTTGACCATCTTGTTTGTATGTCCTCAGATCTCTCGGTTCCAACATACTTTTTGAAATTGTACTGTTTGCTTTAGATATCCCCTTTTTTATTTTTCATATAAAACATATCATTAGTGCTGTTATTGAACACTCTTGCTGTTTCCTTTTCTATTGGGTGTCACTTTTTAAAAATTTTTTTTTTTGTAAATTTACAGACTTAACATCAATGCTTCATATTCTTAATAGTTCCAACAAAAAATGTATTTTATGTAGGGGTATGGATGAGGCAAATGTATTCATTACTTTGCACGTGAGACTTGTTATCCTTTGTACGATGCAACGTGTAAACTATAAGTCATGTCTTCCAGCAAACACATGTAACTTCCTGGGAGGAAAAAAATCAAACACTTGTATGGGGGAGGAGTGGGGAGCAGAACATTTCTCTGACTTGAAAGATAATTGGGCATCTCAAGGTGGTCATGGTACTGGTAACACCATTTCAATCAATGAAATCCATGTATTTCCCACTCAGGAACTCAGCAAGCTTCCTTTTGAACATTTGTAGTAATCTTCATGTACAGTGGTCAGCACGGTGACAAAAATAACTTTTGGCATATAAATACCATAATGCTATTCCTACTTAATTTGTGCTGATGTCTTATTGTTTTGTTTTGAAGTAATTTACAAATCCGAGCCTATGAATTAGGAGTCAAAGTAGGTCTTTTTAGTCCTTGAAACCTGCTCTGCCATTTAATAGGACAGTGGCTGATTGATTTTGTTTTTGAATTCTCCATTCCCATTTTCTGCTTCAAACCTTAGAGTTTTGTGTCAAGATTGTTCAGGAACTTTTATATTTCAATCAATATCACTCAATTTTCCATGCTCCAGTGGAAACAAGCCCAGTCTGTCCAACAGTTTGTCATGAGACAACACATTCCTTTCATATGTCAACCTAGTAAGCAGAGCATGGTGCTGGAAAAGCGCAGCAGGTCAGGCAGCAACCAAGGAGCAGGCAAATCAACATTTAGGTTGTAGCCCTTCATTTCTGATGAAGGGCTTATGCCCGAAACATCAATTCACCTGCTCCTCGGATGCTGCCTGACCTGCTGCGCTCATGATTCTGATCTCTACCACCTGCAATCCTCACTTTCTCCTATCAATCTAATAAACATCCAAACTACCTGTGCACAGAATCTGAAGCACTTATAATTATCAAGGCTGCCATCTCAATGTCTAAAGTTTTCTAAGGTTTAAAATGCTGATTTTTGTCTGGCCTAAATTGAGTGGACCCCATAAAACCTTTTTTCTCAGACATGAATACATCTATCACAGAGTCATAGTTGTACAGAACGGAACCAGACCCTTTGGTACAACTCGTCCATGCCAACCAGATATCCTAAATTACTGTCCTCCCATTTGCCACAATTGGCCATATTGCTCTAAATCCTTCCTATTTATAAACCCATTCAGATGTCTTTTAACTAGGAGAAAGTTAGGACTGCAGATGCTGGAGATCAGCTGGTGGGCGGCATGGTGGCACAGTGGTTAGCACTGCTGCCTCACAGCGCCAGAGTCCTGGGTTCAATTCCCGCCTCTGGTGATTGACTGTGTGGAGTTTGCACATTCTCCCCATGTCTATGTGGGTTTCCTCTGGGTGCTCCGGTTTCCTCCCACAGTCCAAAAAAGAATGTGCAGGCTAGGTGAATTGGTCATGCTAAATTGCCTGTAGTGTTAGGGGAAGGGGTAAATGTAGGGGAATGGGTCTGGGTGGGTTGTGCTTCAGTGGGTCGGGGTGGATTTGTTGGGCCAAAGTAAGTAATCTAATCTAATTTCAGAGTCGAGAGTGTGGTGCTGGAAAAGCACAGCAGTCAGGCAACATCCGAGGAGCGGGAGAATTGATGTTTCGGGTAGAAGCCCTACATCAGGAATCCTCCCTTCCTGATGAAGGGCTTCTGCCCGAAACATCGATTTTCCCTTGCTCCTCAGATGCTGTCTGACCTGCTGTGCTTTTCCAGCACCACACTCTTGACTCGTGTCTTTTGACTGTTGTAATTGTATCAGCCTCTTCTACTTCCTCTGGTAGTTTATTCTGTACATGCACCGCCCTCTGCATGAAAAGTTGCCTCTTGGATCCCTTTTAAATCTTTCCCCTCTTACCTTTAAACCTATGCCCTCTATCTTTGGACTCCAACCCTGGGCAAAACACCTTGTCTATTCATCCTATCCATGCCCCTCATGATTTTATCAACTTATATAAGGTCACCCCTCAGCCTCTGATGCTCCAGAAAAAATAGCTGCAGCCTATTCAACCTCTCCCTATAGTTCAAACTCTGCAACCCTGGCAACACCCTTGTAAATCTTTTCTGCACCCTTTCAGGTTTAACGACATCTTTTATATATAAGCAGTCTAAAGTTGGATCCTGTCTAAATCTCTTTCTGAATGAACAAAGTTATTCTCAATTTTAATATTTGTACTTTTTTTTTTGCTCTTTTTGACTTCGTACAAATTTTGAGGACACTTAATGAAATTGTGTTTGTTTGAAGTCAATTCAATTGTGCAGTTTCAGTTTGTTCCATCAATCAAGAGGTTTATTGAAGTTGGTACATGAAAGATGCAGTTCCATTAAACAACAGTTTTTGTTTTCTCTACCTAAAATAGAAAGCCAATTTAATATTCCTCCAGTTTTCTTCAGTTTAATTCCCTTTCTTGTGGATATTGATTAATATTGGGGCATTATACTTTGGGCACTAGCAGCTCTCTAGCTTTGGCTGTGTGGCTCTTCTTAATTGTGCTGCTTCCCAGTGATTATGAGCAGGCTGTTTTTCAGGAGATGAAGCAGAATTTTAATCTGAGCCAAATGATGCTCTTCAGGGATAATGGAAGGTTGACTTATCTGTTCAGTACGTCAAACTAGTAATTAACAGGCTTCTTCCTCTGGATGTCATTAACCACATAAACCAGCCAATGTTTTGGAATGCATACAAATTAGAACAAAAAGCAAATAACAATACAGCACAGGAAAAGATCCTTTTGGCCCACCGAGACTTTGCTGACACATGATGCCTTTTGCCTCGGTGTGGTCAATATCTCTCTATTCCTTGCGTATTCATGTATCTGCCCAAATGCCTCTTAAACATTGCTATTGCATCTGCCTTCACTGCCAGCGCATTCTAGGCACTTAACCACCCTCCTGTATTTAAAAATAATTTTTAAAAAAAACCTTCTCACAGTGCCTTTAGCAACTTTTTACTTTGAACCATTGTCCCTTTTGTAATTCGCATTTCTAGTATCGTACAGTGCAGAAGAGGTGCTTTGTCCTATAGAGTTTGCACTGACATGAGAAACATGACTTTCAACCTAATCCCATTTACTAGCACTTGGCCCACAGCCTTGAATGTTATGATGTATGGCTTTGTGTGAGAAATCGTATCTCTCAAATTTGAGTTTGGTTTTTTTTTGAAGCTGTGACCAAGAAGCTAGATGAAGTGTTAGATGTTGATCTGACATGTTCGTTAGCAAGGCCTCCAACAGTATTCCACGCAGTAGACTGGTTAGTAAGATCACATGGGATCCAGGGAGAGCAAGCCAATTGGATACCAAATTGGCTTGATGGTCGGAGACAGGGTGGTGGTGGAAGGTTGTTGTTCGGACTGGAAGCCTGTCACCAGCAGTGTGCCACAAGGATTGATACTGGATCCACTGTTGTTTTTCATTTCTATAAACCATTTAGATGAGATTATAGGAGGCATGGTTTTGTGAATGGCGTCCAAGTTGGTGGTATAGTGGTCAGTGAAGAGGTTTTCTAACAGGTAGCTGAGCCAGTGGGCCAAGGAATGATAGATGGAGTTTAACGCATATAAAGATGAGGTATTGCATTTTGGTAAGACAAATTGGTGCAGGACTTGCACAGTGGATGGTAGGTACCTGGATAGTATTGGTGAACAGCAAGACTAGGTGTACAGGTACATAGTTCCTTGAAAGAGGTGTGAGAGGTAGACAGGGTGGTGAAGGAGATGTTTGGCATGCTTGCCTTCATTGTGCAACTTCAGTGCTTTGACCAATCATAACATACCACTGGATGTAAAGGCCACATATGGAATTCTGCATATCCTGGAGTACTGCATACCCTGCTATAGGAAGGATGTTATTGAACTGAAAAGGGTGCTAAAAAGATTTACAAGGATTTTACCAAGTCTTGAAGGTTTGAGTTATAAGGAGAAACATTGGCAGATTAGATTAGATTCCCCACAGTATGGAAACAGGCCCTTCAGCCCAATAAGTCCACACCGATCCTCTGAAGAGTGACTCTGAAGAGTAACCCTCCGAGACCCATTGCCTACATTTACCCCTGACTAATGCACCTAACACTATGGGCAATTTAGTATGGCCAATTCACCTGACCTACACATCTTTTGGACTGTGGGAGGAAACCGGAGCAACTGGAGGAAATCCATGCAGACACGGAGAACGTGCAAACTCCACACATAGTCGCCTGAGGCTGGAATCGAACCTGTGTCCCTGGTGCTGTGAGGCAGCAGTGCTAACCAGTGAGCCACCTTGCTGCCCTAGAGGCTGGGGCATTTTTCCCCCTGGAGTGTCGAAGGCTTAGGGGTGACATTAGAGGTTTATGAGGGGCATAGATAAGGTTAATAGCCAAGGTCTTTTCTCCAGGTTAGAGGAGTCCAAAACAAGAGGGCATACATTTTAAGATGAGAGGGGAAGGATTTTAAAGGGGTCTGAGGGACAGCTTTTTTGTGCAAAGAGTGGTGTATGTATGGAACGAGCTGCCAGAAGAAGTGGGATAGGCAAATACAGTAATAACATTTTAAAAGACATTTAGATAGGTACATGGATGGGAAAGGTTTAGAGGGATATGGGCCAAGTGCAGGCAAATGAAATTAGTTCAGTTTAGGAAACCTGGTTTATATGGATGAGTTGGGCCGAGGAGTCTGTTTCTATACTGTATATGTCTGTGAATTTTAAGTGCTCATCCATGTACATTTTAGAAGCATGTGAAGTAATTTGCCTCTACCACCAACCCAGGCACCGCATTACAGACTTGTTGTCGTCGTCGTCGTCATCATCATCTAGGCAAAATCTTTCCTCACATCCTCCCCTAATCCTGTTGCTCCTCACCTTGAACCCATGTCTCCTTGTGACTGACCTTTCCCAGGAGGAACAGCTGCTTGTTATCCATTCTCTCCAAGTCCCAAATAGTCTTGTATACCTTAACAGATTGCTTCAGTCTTCCCTGCTCCAGTGAAAGCAACCCAACTCAGCACTGTTCCCATGACTTGTCCTACCTGCCTGTCTTCCTTTCCACCTATCCACTCCATACTCCTCTCTGACCTATCGCCTTCATCTCCACCCCCACTCACCTTTTGTACTCTGCTACTTTCTCCCCACCCTTCAAGGCACTCTGCCTCTTTCCTGACGAAGGGCT
The DNA here is from genome assembly GCF_004010195.1 of Chiloscyllium plagiosum. Taxonomy (NCBI): domain Eukaryota; kingdom Metazoa; phylum Chordata; class Chondrichthyes; order Orectolobiformes; family Hemiscylliidae; genus Chiloscyllium; species Chiloscyllium plagiosum. Next base: position 41,843,061 of record NC_057720.1, on the reverse strand, counting down.
TTTGCCCGAAACATCAATTTCCCTGCTCCTCGGATGCTGCCTGAACTGCTGTGCTTTTCCAGCACCACTCTAATCCAGAATCTGGTTTCCAGCATCTGCAGTCATTGATTTTTTTTTTACCCTGAAAGCAACCCACGCCTATCCAACCTTTCTTCAAACTTAAATTTTCCATCCTGTACAGTACCCTGATAAGTCTCCTCTGAGTTGCTTGCAGTGCAATCGCTTCTGAAATGTGGCAACCAGAACTGCACGAAATACTCTAGCTGTGGTCTATACGACTCCAACTCGACTTCCCTGCTTTTAGAATCTGTGCCTTGATTAATAAAGGCAAATGTCCCATATGCCTTTTTCACCAACCTAATAACATGCCCTTCCACCTTCAGAGATCTATGGACAAACACTCCTAAGGTCCCTTTGGTTCACACAACATTAGTTTCAAGTCATTCAATACCTCACTTTTGATACACTTTCGTAGTAATTTCACCCCTCTCTTTTCATTGTTAATTTCCATGTGTTTCTTATTGCTCATTTGACTATTCTGCTTATATCTTGTAGGCCAAGGCACTCCACCTCACTGTTAATTACTGACCAATCTTCTGTGTTATCTGCAAACTTAGTATTCAGCCCATCCACACACCTGGTCACGAATGCAGCTTTCTATCATCACCCTCTGCCTCAGTTTTAGGAGACTATGTTGAATTCATTTTAGCAAAGGGTCCTATATCGCATGTGCATTTACTTTCTTGCATTTACCCATGTGGCACCTTGCCAAAGACTCTGCTCAAATCCATACGAATATATCAACTGCGTTATGTCCATCTGTGCAACTGGTCACCACCACAGAAAATTCAATCGCATGTTTGGTATAACCTTCCTCTGACAAAGTCATGCTGACGATCCCTGATCAGGCCTTGCCTTTCCCAAGTGGAGATAGATCTCCTTCAGAATTGTTTTTGATAGTGTTAAGCTCTCTTTTTTTCCTGAGATTTGTACATACTTGATGCAGCTGCAACACTGACTTCTGTGAATAAGTAAAATTTATCAAGCTTTGGAGAGACCCTGACCACTCTTCGGCATGCTTGTGAGGCATGTCCAGGGAAGCTCTCCCTGAACAAAGGAAACAGTCCTTCCTTTACACAATCTTTACTTCACAATTAGTAATGCTCACAAGAGAACTCCGTCTAGTGCCACTCAAGACCCAATGCAGTGACCACCTCACCTCCAGAAACAATGTAATGCAAATCATCCCTTAATGGCGAGGTCTGGTGTGAATTGTATTTATTTAACTACAGGGAATAGTCAAATTCCAACTGTAATGTTCTTGCTCACCCCCTATTCAGAAATCAATATGTAAATAGTAGGAAATGACGATGTAAATAGCTTTTGAATAACTAGTAAATGGCCATGCAAATGCAAAGAGATGGGAATGTGATTTCCTTATAATCTTCCCTGCAAATCAGAGGCATCCCACCCTAGCTGCTGCCTCACAGCGCCAGAGACCCGGGTTCAATTCCTGCCTCAGGCGACTGACTGTGTGCAGTTTGCACATTCTCCCCGTGTCTGCGTGGGTTTCCTCCAGGTGCTCCGGTTTCCTCCCACAGTCCAAAGATGTGCAGGTCAGGTGAATTGGCGATGCTAAATTGCCCGTAGTGTTAGGTAAGGGGTAGATGTAGGAGTATGGGTGGGTTGCGCTTTGGCGGGGCGGTGTGGACTTGTTGGGCTGAAGGGCCTGTTTCCACACTCTAAATAATCTAATCTAATCTAATCTAATCCAGTTTCCTAAAGGTCAGCAGAGCAAACTAACTCTTTAATGTTGCAATAGTTTCACCACCAATGTGAGACACATTGGTCTGTAGTTCTCTGGCATATCTCTATAGCTCCTCTTAAATACCAGAGCCACATTAGCTGTTTTTTCAGTCCTCTGGCACCTCCTCTTGGGCCAGAGAGGAATTAAAAATTTAGGGTCAATGCCTCTGCAGTCTTCTCCCTTGCCTCCCACAGCAGTGTGGCAGACTATTCTTCTGTTCTTGGAGATTTGTCCACTTGTTTAAAAGCCTGCCAACACCTTATTATTCTCAAATTCAGTTTGTTCAAGTTCTACCTGGTGAAACTGCGACTATCCATTCAAAGTACGCCTATCCATGCTAACTACAACTCTCATAATTTTGTATACTTTGATCAGGTCGGCCTTCATCCTTTTCACTTGAAATGTCAAACAAACCAAGTTTGTCCAGTTTCTCTTCATAGTTATGTCATCTCACAAGTGTATGAGTTGTACCTGTAAGAGATTTGTTTTGTACTGTTTCTCTTGAAGATGGTGTTGTATACCAGGGCCACACTTTCCCAGACAGTCAGTCTGCCTCAGCTCAGGGCCACACTCTTCCCAGGAGCCTCATTCCTGATGATGGGCTTATGTCCGAAACCTCCATTCTCCTGCTCCTCAGATGCTGCCTGATCTGTGCTTTTCCAGCACTACACTTGTGACTGTTGTATACCTGGTGTCAAAGTGTCTGCTGCATGGAAAGTAGAGTAAATAGCTTTGGGGTTTTTAAGAAAAAAGTCGATGAAAGAATCATGCGTAGGTAGAATCCGGCTCGTACAGATCCAAGCTTTTTAGTTTTGCTTTCAGATAGTGAAGTTAGGGTTTTTGAGTTTAATCTACTAGATATAGTGCTCTCTACTGCTACAAAAGTTTGAATTCTCTCTCTGCTTCTATATTCTTCCTGGCAGAGTTCCTTATCCTGAATTGGAGGAGATAGTGAAGTAAATCTGTTTTGCTGATTTTTGCTCTTGCCAAGGTTGTGTTTATGGGATGCTGCTATATTGAGCAGTTTTCAAAAGTGAGGTGCTGGAAAGCTAGGCAGGTGAGGCAGCATCCAAGGAGCGGGAGGAGAGTCTAAATTTTGGGTATAACCCTTCCTCAGGAATGTTCATGGGGGGGTGGGATGGGAAAGGAAAAGGGGCTGAGGTGGGGAAGGGGAATTACATAAATGTGCCGGTAGAGGGGGAAGGTAGCTGGGAAGATGACTGGTAGATGCAGGTGGGGGATGATAAGTCTGAGGGGACGGTGGAGTGGATAGGTGGGAAAGAGGATGGACAGGTAGGACAATTCAAGAGGGTGGTGCCGAGTTAGAGGGTTGGATCCATGATGAGGTGGGGGAAGGGGAGATGAGGAAATAGATGATGTTGATGCCATGTAGTTGGAGATCCTAAGGCGGAAGATGAGGCTTTCTTCCTCGAGACATTGGGTGGCTTGAATTTGGTGGTGGAGGCGGCCCAGGGAATTAAATATTTAGTTAAGCATTTTGAAAGAGCTAAAGTTATGACCAATTTTCTTTTTTTGTTTTGTATTGTAACTGTGGTGTAAGAATGAAGTGTGCTTTGCTTACAGCATAGTTTGATCAATAAAATCGCATTTGGAGCACAGCGTCTTAGCCTTGCCTTTAAATAAGCTAAAAATTGGTGTAAAGGCTATCTCTTTGATATGTTTTGAGGATGTTTGATCTGGTCAATAACACTTGTGCTATAATTTCCATTAAGTACTATGACAACAGTTCACTCACTCTAAAGGTTACTTATCATTAATACATTTTACTTTGTTATCTGCAGAGTGATTACAATATCTAATATCTAAAAATTATGAAATATGTTGCAAGGTGAGGTTCTGGTGCTGAGAAATCAGGTGTTTGTGGAATAAGCTGCCAGAGAAAATGCTGGCGGCTGGTGCAATTTACAACATTTTTTAAAGGGTGTCTGGATGGGTATGTGAATAGGAAGGGTGTAGAGAGATATAGGCCATGTGCTGGCAAATGTGACAAGATATCTAGTCAGTGCGGACGCGTTGGACCAACTTCAATCATTCAATTGCTGAACTTCACCTTAATCTGTTTCTGTAACAGTCTGTTTCTGTACTGTACATCTGATTCTGACTGGACAGTGACAAATAGAGGAAGAAGCAGGTAATGCATATGCATGATCAGATATGCAAAATTATAGTAAAGCAACTGCAGTTGCAATAACCTTGTTACCAAATGACCCAAAAGCTCATTTCATTTATTTAAATGTTTCTTTTTACATTTCAAAAACTCTTCGATATTAGTTTTAGACAATGAATGACTAATTTATCCCAAGCATAAATTAGCTCTGATGTTTAGCCACTCAGATGAACTATGTGGATCAGAAACATTATATGTTCAGTACTGTTTCTGTTTCAGCTGATATAACTGTAGAAGCTTTATAATTGGTTCTGTCAGTTCAAGGAGAAGAATTTGGTCAACATTTCTCTTCTTGGTTCTGTCTTGTACTCAATCCAGTCTAGCTTGCCTGTTCTCCTATCTATAGACGTGGGCCATTGACTTGTGGACTCCTATGCCTTTCCCAAATGGCCAATGCCTATAGCTAGGAGTACAGGCAAGCTAGACAGAATTCTTCTATAAATAAAAGTTGTTGTTGAAAAAATATTTCACACATTACAACTGTCAAGACCAGAAATGAAAATTGTTCTCACTGATTTTCCGGCCTTCGTACCTGAAAATGCTAGTAAGAAAGAAAGCATGAAAATCAGTGAGAACAGTTTTCATTTGTTTTGACAGTTGAAATATGTGAAATTTCTTCTCAACAACTACTTTTCATTACGTTTAAGATTCTTCTATAAATAAATGTTCCAATAACACAGGAGTGTTATCAAACAAAAATGTGACTTTTGAGTTGCACGTGGGGCTATTCGGCAGATGAGAAAACATTTCAAATATCTTGAAGGTGAGACAGATTTGAGGAGGGAATTCCAGAATTTAGAAATTAAGGTGAAGTTCAGCAATTGAATGATTGAAGTTGGGAATGTTTAAGGCAGAATTTTAGCAATGCTCATATCTGTGTGTTAGAGGACTGGAAACAATTGGAGATTGGGATAGGTGAAGTCATGGAAGGGTGTGTAAATAAAGAGCATGTTAAAATCAAGGCTGGCTTAACCAGGAGCCAGAATAGAACAGCAAGCACATGATTGAAGAATAATTGGAATAGTGAGAGTTAGGATGTCACAACACTAAATTTTTCCCAGAGACTGACGCACTTACTGCCATGGCTACCTCAGTGCACCCACCACTGTTGGTGGAGCTTCCCCATTTTGTTCACCAGAATTGATCTTCCAGGTTCTGGCACATATAAAGAATTTATTGGCTGTCCTTGAACAATGCCTTTAATGTGTAGCTGCCGCCTTTCCCCTCTGCAGCCTCCCAATAGCCGCCAATGGTGCTGGTGAAGCAGCCTGCCTCTGCTAGTTTGGCAGCCATCCTGAATTGCTAAGAGTCCTACTTGGAGAGACTTTTTCTCCTGATTCCCATTAATTCCATGCTTGCTGTGGTTCTTTGCCATGCTCTATTGAATATGACCTTAATGTGCAGGACTCATCTGTGTGCAGTCTCCTCTCACCTCTAGAGTTTAAGCTGTTTTATCCATGTTTGGACCAAGCTGTAACGAAGCCGGAAGCTGTGTGTCCTGTGGAAGCAAGACACAGAATAGGTTATTGCTAAGCAACTGCTCCTTGACAGCATTGTCGATGACACGTACCCTGACCACTGATCAAGAGTAGACTGATGAGTTGGCTGGGTTGGATTTGACTTGCTCTTCATGTGCCGGACATGCTGGGGAAATTTTTTTACATTGGAAAAAGTGAGGACTGCAGATGCTCGAATACCAGAGTTGAAAATGTGGTGCTGGAAAAACACAGCAGGCCAGGCAGCATCCGAGGAGCAGGAGGCCAGGCAGCATCCGAGGAGCAGGAGAATCGACGTTTTGGGCATAAGCCCTTCTTCAGGAATGATTCTCCTGCACTTCGGATGCTGCCTGGCCTGCTGTGTTTTTCCAGCACCACACTTTTCAAATTTTTTACATTGTCTGCTAGATTGCAGTTTATACTGCAACAACTTGGCAATTGGTGTGGCTAGTCCTGGTGCACATCTTTGGTACTCTTGCTAGAATATTGTCCATGTCACAGCCATTGTAATATTTACTGCCTCTAGAGATATCTTGAATGAATTGAATTTACTGAATGCTGGCATCTCTGATACTGCAGATGTCTGTATGAAGCTGAGATGGATCATCCACTTGGCATGACTGGCTGAAGATTGTTGTCACTACTTCGGTCTTCACTTTGCAGTGATGTGCTGGGCTTCCCCATCATTGAGGAAAAGTAATTTGTGGCGATTTATCCACCATATTGCCCACCATATTCAACCTGATTCATTGGTTACAAAATCATTTAGAGATATCTAGCATTTGCTGCTTATTCTACTTGGCATCCAAGTAATTGTTCTGTTGCTTCACCCAGGTTGATAACTCATTTTTAGGTATGTCTGCTGCTGGCATGCCCACCTACATTAATGATTGAACCAGAGTTTGTTTCCTGACTTGATGGCCATAGTAGAATGGGAAGTTATGGCAGGCCAAGAGGTTGCAATTGTTGTAAAATTCTGCTGCCGATGGTCTACAGCACCCCATGAAGACCCAGTTTTGAGTTGCCTGATCTGTTTAAAGTCTACACTGTTTAATATAGTGCCACACAACATGATGGATGGTGTCCTTCATGTGAATACTGGATTTTGTCTCAACAGGGACAGTGCAATGGTCACTGTTCCTGGTCCTCCCATGGACAGATGTTTCTGTACCTGGCAGATTAGTGAGGATGAGGTCATGTATGTTAACTCTTGCTTCCCTCCCCCCATTTGAGTGCTATGACCTTTCGGACTTGACCAGCTCTGTCCGTAGTAATGTTGCCAAGATACCTTGTCTGGTAGACATTGAAGATACCCACCCAGAGTACATTCTTCACACTTGCCACCTCAAGTGGTATTCATCATGGAAGTGTATTTATTCATTAGCCAAGATGGGGGCAGGAGGTTTTCTTGCCTAAGTTTGACCTGATGTGAGGAGACTTCATGGGTTCATGAGTCAATGCTGAGGACTGTCAGGCAACTCTTTCCTTGCCACATACCACTGTGCACCACCTCAAATGTCTGTTCTGACAGTTGGACAACACTTACCCAGGGATGGTGATAGTGCCGGACATTTGTGTGTAAGGTGTGATTGAGTGAATGTGACGGTTAAACCCTCCCTGTTTTGGCACTATTCCCCCAGATTTTGTTGAGAACTTTGGCACGGCTGACGGGACTGAATTTGTTATTGTCATTTCTGGTGTCTAAGTTAGTGCCGGATGGTCTGTGTTTTTCACTTCTTAAAATGTTTAAATGATTGATACAACTGATTGGCTTGTTTGGCTATCTTGGGAGACAGTTAAGATTCAAGAACATTCCTCTGGGTCTGGAGTCACACATCGTCTCGACCTGGTAAGTTCGACAGTTTTCCTTTCCTAAAGCAAATTAGTGAATCACATGGGTTTTGACAGCAGTCGACAATGGTTTCATGGTCATTATTAGACTTTTTAATTCCAGATTTTATTAGATTTAAATTCTGTCCTCCGTGATGTTGGGATTCAAACCAGAACGTTTATCTGTGTTGCTGAATTACTAGTCCAGTGACAATACCTTTTATACCATTACCTTCCCCAGATATATTGTTGAATTCTTTTTGCACAAACCAATTCCTTAACTTGTTTCATCAGATTGCAAATTATATTTTTAAGGAAGGTTTTTAAAAATTGGCATTTGAGAAAATAATATCATGCCTAATAAGTCTAAGGTAATTGAAGGTGGTGAGGATCTTGCTGAAATACGCAAATTTATATACATACTTGATCCTGCAGGTGAAAGTCTGTAGGCCTCCAATGCCAGTAAATATTTCCTTAGATAAAGGGACCAGAACTGTTCACTGAAATCTGCTCTGGGTCTGACCATGCCTTCAATAGTTTTAGCTTTCTCTATTGAATAAGCTGACTTTGGATGTTAGTTTTTTTGAGGTTCATGCACTTGCACCTCCAACTCCAAATCCCCCTGAGCCGCAGAATTCTACAGTCTTTCTCCATTCAAATAATATTTAGCTTTTCAATTCTTCCTGCAAAGTGCATACGATCACACAAAACCATGTTATGGTCATAGATGTAAAGCATGGAAACGGATCTTTCGGTCCAACCCATCCATGCCGATCAGATCTCCCAACCCAATCTAGTCCTTTTTTGCCCATTGATGTAACCTGTTTATGTCCCTCTTTTTGTTGCCTACAAACTCTCTGATAGTGCATTTGCTTTCCTCAACTAAGTCTCATTAAGATGTATGTTATAAATAATTGTGACCCCAGCACTGACCCCTGTGGAATTCCTTTAGTTACAGGTTGCCATTCTGAAAATGCATCCTTTTCCCAAACTGTCTTCTATTAGTTAGCCAATCTTCTATCCGTGCTAAAATACTACCCTGAAAGCTAAAAAGCATCTGGATGGGTATACCAAAAAGAAGGGTTTGGTGGGATATAGACCAAATAGTGGCAAATGGGACGAGATTAATTTAGGATATCTGGTTGGCATGGATGAGTGGACTGATAGAGCTGTACAGCATGGAATCAAACCTATTACTCAAAAAAACTAACATCCAAAGTCAGCTTATTCAATAGAGAAAGCTAAAACTATTGAAGGCATGGTCAGACCCAGAGCAGATCTTATCGATCGTGTTCTGAGCAGGAATAGTTTCTCCTTGTATATTCTGTCCAGAATCCTGAATGTTGAGATGCCAGTAAACCTGTTGGACCATAATCTGGTGTTGTGATTTTTAACAGAATGTCTTATGGAGCACGTTTTTTTTTAAAAGAAATGCATGGATTTCTTGCAGGTGTGTATATTATAAGAACACTTCCACAGTCACACTCTGGCGCCTGTGCCCACTGCACAATGACAAAAACTTCAGTGGTCATCAAAATATATTCCACTCAGCCTACGTTTTACCAGATACAATTTCTCTCTGAAAAGTGTACCCTGCAACTTACTTTTGAGAGCCTCATCTGTTCTTCTGAGCAAAAGGCAAACTATCACAAGCACCCTGCTTGTTGACAGCCTAAACAAACATCGGCTTCTCCATAGCAGTAGCAGTTTAGTCTCTGTCTCCTTTTTTCTGAGAGATACCTTTATTTAAAAAGTGTTAACTCTTTGGATTTCTGATTGGTTTCTGTCTTCATGTCATCTGGATCTCTCAGCCACATTAAGTTTCAGTTTGGAGAAATAGCTTTATCTCCTCAAGATCCCCCCCCCTTTTTTTTTAATTTTAAGATCTTTTATATTTTGCCGTTTGTAAAGGGAGAATTTTTTTAAAAATTGCTGGAAAGTTCAATGTTTGTGATGAGAGGTGCATTTAAAAAAAAAAAAAAAAAAATTCTGGAGGGTTTTGATGACGAATGCCAGAGGGTTGTTTCTTCTTCGTGGCTTGGCCATGAATTTAAAGATCACTTGAAAACATGTTTGGAAGAAATTGAGAATCTGAGTATGGGATATTTTGTTGTAAGGTCAGTTGAGACTGAGACATCATTGCACCTTTGTTCATACGTTTATCAATACTTCAATAGGTTACAGGAATTTGGAATGAGCTCAATGGTGAAATTAAGTAAAGTACTGCAGATGCTGGAAATCTGAAAGTCAATGCTGGCGAAACTCAGCAGGTCTGGCAGCATCTGTGGGAAGAGAACCAGTTAACCCTAAGTCCAATAGACTTTTCTCATTTCTCTTGATGAAAGTATCTCATTTTTATTCTTGGGTGGGAGGGGAAACAATTGGAGAGCAGTTTAGAAACTTCTAATGTTGTAAATGAGCATAATTTCACTCTTCAATTGCTTCATTCACTAATTTTAAGACTTAGCTCACTTGAAAATTCCCCTATGAATATAAGTAGTTATTTTGCCCTATTTAATCCCTTTATCATTCTAAACATCATGATTACAAACCTAGTCAGCATTTTAATGTAAGTGAATGCTAGTATTCCAATAGGCTAATTATGAAAAAGAACAGATATATTGAAATAAAGTAGGTATATTTGTCGTATTTTAAAAGTTGTGAAAGACTTTGGCAGATATAATGTAATATTTCCAAGGTGTAACATTCCTATCAGCTAGATTGTAGTTGGCTATGGGAATTCAAAGCAAAGAAATCTCTAAGGATTGATCTTTTTTATTAGGTTAGAAGGCGATCTGGCATGAGGGAATTCATAAGATTTGATGGAATGAAAAAAAACTCATTTGATGCTCATTTAGTGTAAGTGGTTGCATCTTAAATTTATAGCTGAAAATGTGTTGCTGGAACAGCGCAGCAGGTCAGGCAGCATCCAGGGAACAGGAGAATCGACGTTTCGGGCATAAGCCCTTCAGGAATGAGGAAAGTGTGTCCAGCAGGCTAAGATAAAAGGTAGGGAGGAGGGACTTGGGGGAGGGGTGTTGGAAATGCGATAGGTGGAAGGAGGTTAAAGTGAGGGTGATAGGTCAGACTGGGGTGGGGGCGGAGAGGTCAGGAAGAAGATTGCAGGTTAGGAAGGCAGTGCTGAGTTCGATGGCTTTGACTGAGACAAGATGGGGGGAGGGGAAATGAGGAAACTGGTGAAATCCGAGTTCATCCCTTGTGGTTGGAGGGTTCCTAGGCGGAAGATGAGGCGCTCTTCCTCCAACCGTTGTTTTATTGTGGTCTGGCGATGGAGGAGTCTAAAGACCTGCATATCCTTAGTGGAGTGGGAGGGGGAGTTGAAGTGTTGAGCCACAGGGTGGTTGGGTTGGTTGGTCCGGGTGTCCCAGAGGTGTTCTCTGAAACGGAGCAGCAGGATGACCTCCCAACCCCTGTACTCAATACTCTGACCAATAAAGGAAAGCATTCCAAATGCTGCCTTCACTATCCTATCTACCTGCGACTCCACTTTCAAGGAGCTATGAACCTGCTCTCCAAGGTCTCTTTGTTCAGCAACACTCTCGAGGACCTTAGCATTAAGTGTATAAGCCCTGCTAAGATTTGCATTCCCAAAATGCAGCACCTCACATTAATCTGAATTAAACTCTATCTGCCACTACTTCTCCGCTCATTGACCCATTTGATCAAGATCCTGTTGTAATCTGAGGTAACCTTCGCTGTCCACTACACCTCCAATTTTGGTGTCATCTGCAAACTTACTAACTATACCTGTTATGCTCACATCCAAATCATTTATAGAAACGATTGAAAAGTAGTGGACCCACCAACGATCCTTGTGGCACTCCACTGGTTACAGGCCTCCAGTCTGAAAAACAACCCTCCACCACCACCCTCTGTCTTCTATCTTTTTTGAGCCGGTTTTGAATCCAAATGACTGTACTCCATGATATCTAACCTTGCTAACCAGTCTCCCATGGGGAACCTTGTCAAATGCCTTACTGAAGTCCATATAGATCACGTCTACCATTTTGCCCTCATCAATCCTCTTTTTGACTCGTTCAAAAACCTCAATCAAGTTTGTGAGATATGATTTCCCATGTCAAAGCCATGTTGACTAGCCGTAATCAGTCTCTGCCTTTCCACGTTTTTAAATTGTGGTACCACAGTAGCCATCCTCCAGTCTTCCGGCACTTCACTTGTGACTATCGATGATACAAGTATTTCAGTAAGAGGCCCAGCAATCACTTCCCTAGCTTCCCACAGAATTCTAGGGTATACCCGATCAGGTCCTGGGGATTTATCCACTTTTATGCATTTCAAGACATCCAGCACTTCCCCCTCTGTAATATGGACACTTTTCAGGATGTCACCATCTATATCCCTACATTCTATATCTTCCATCTCCTTTTCCACAGTAAATACTGATGCAAAATACTCGTTTGGTATCTTCCCCCATCTCCTGCAGCTCCACACAAAGGCCGCCTTGCTGATCTTTGAGGGGCCCTATTCTCTCCCTAGTTACCCTTTTGTCCTTAATGTATTTGTAAAACCCTTTGGATTCTCCATAATTTTTTTTTGTTTGAAACAAAAGTTTTCCAGGGCTATGGAAGAAACATGAAGCAGGGGAACTTCTTGCAGGAAGTCGGCATGGGGACAGTGGAATGGAAAGCTCTCTTCTATGCTGGAACAGTTCTAGGTTCTACTGATGGATTTACGTGGCTTCTATTATTGACGTGACTTAGTCCTTTTTTTTAACCATGGCTGCAGGTGTTGCTTCCTTAAAGACCATCTACATTTCCTTGATCATAAATTCTGCTTTGTGCTCGTTAAAGGCTACTCTGCTTCAGTTGTAATTGGGGTGGAAAGAATGATTTTGTATAAATAGTGTTATAGCATTTTTATTCATTTATGGGCTGTTGGCATCTCTGAGAGCAACATTTATTGCCCTTGAGGTGGAGGTGATGGTGGTGAGCTGCATTCTTGAATCTCTGCAGTCCTTGGGTCTTGGTGAAACAGTGTAGATAAGAAGGGAGTTGGGGACAGCAGTGAAGGAAGTGATATAGTTCTGAGGTGCTGATGTCCCCAAGTGTCTGATACCCTTTTCCAAGTAGAAGGTAGTTTGAGAATATTCCTATTATCCCGGTGATGCTTCTAGAATTCTTTTCAATGTAAACTTCTTGAAAGAATGCCAAGTTCTAAGTTTTAGAAGCATCACCGGGCTAATTCTGTGGGAATATTCTTTGTGCTCAGGACTGTGGAATTTTAGGATTATTTGTTTTATTGATTTGATACAGTTAGCTAACTTCAGTCACTGAAATTGTTGTGTATCAGGAAGGCAAAGTCACCATTTGGAGCTAAGTGGAGGGCAAGAGTACTGCTTGGTTTATTTCGATGTCAACAGGCAGGAGGCTGGAAGAACACAGCAAGCCAGGCAGCATCAAGAGGTGCAGAAGTCCACGTTTTGGGTGTCACCCTTCTTCTGAAATGTCAACTTCTGCACCTTCTGATGCTGACTGGCTTACTGTGTTCTTCTATCCTCCTACCTGTCTACTTTGGATTCCAGCATTTGCGATTTTTTGTTTTTTGTCTCTAACGAGGTTTATTTCAACAGCATTTGAGAATCTTAAGGACTGATTTTTGGATAAGTTTTTCAGAGATTAATGTCCTGTGATAGTTTGTTTTTAAAGGTGCCTTAGATGGATGACAATTTACAATGAATATGCTTACACATGTTGAACTACAAGGTTTGTTACATGTTTCTGGTGAATTTGCTGAAATTGGAATTGATTTGTTTCTGTACCTAATAGCATTTACTTTGATATATGGATTTGGTTTTAAGTTTTTTTATTTAGTTGGGGTGAATGTGTAATTAGCAATTCATATTAAGTGCTGTGCATTTGGATTCTAGGTTAACAAAAATAAATTGATCGAGAAACACAGTTGAAAGTATAAAGTAGAGCACTTAACCCTCAAAATTCTCCTGGATAGAGAATGCTTTGAGAGCTTAACACATTTAGCTTCGTCATAATTGGCATGAATGTTTGCAAGTAACAGCCATTCGCTTGAATACTGCCAAAGGAAAATGAGACTGGGGAGGAAATGCAGGTCATAGGTCTTGCTAACAAAGTTGAAATTTGAATTAGATTCAGAACAGGAAATGGAAGATTAACATTAGAAAAATTGAACTGGGAAGCATGTTGCAGATATTAGGCCTCACGTTTGATTAAATGATTAATTACATATTTCTACCTATACCTTTAGCATGTTACATTTTATTTCAAAAACATAAAGCGTTATATGTTGACAGACTTATTGACAAATGTTTGCACCATCAGGCAAAAATGGCATAGTGGCTATGGATCTGTTTGATATTCTTGACTTAGAATAAATTCTATTGCTTCATTGGATGTAGGCACAACTGGCAAAGCCATAATTTGTTGCACATCCCAAGTTTCCCTGGAATTGAGTGGCTTGCTGATCCATTTCAGAGGGCGTTCCGCCATGGGTCTGGCACCACATGTTGGCCAGACCAAGTCAGGTTGCAGGATGAAAGTAGTTTTTTTTTTTTAGCTTTTCTTGAAATTTTCTTGAAGGCTATCAGTTTTTGATTTTCAGTGACTAAGTTTAGGTTTTCAGGGTCTCCTTTTTCACTCTCTCTAACTCTATTATTAGGTGATGCAGTTACCTAATTCTGTATCTGTGCTGATGAAGTATTTTAACTCTCAAAAGCAGGGTCAGAGGAAGTTATCAATATCTTTTGGCAATTATCAATTCTTTAAACCTAAAGCTACAAAACCTAATGAAAGCATTGTGTTTGGACACTACAGTATTTAAATTGGCATAAGACGTTAGCCATAATTTAGTAACCACCTTTTCAAAATAGGTTTGTGTCTCAGGATGTCAGTTAGCATACCTTTCACAAACTAATGTATTTCCATTGCACATGAACAAAGCAAGAAGATTTTACTGAGGTGGTTGTTACCTTTTTTAAAAACCCAAGTCTCTGATTTCAATTCAGCTGTTAACTGTATGCATTATAAAACCTTTTTCTCCATATAATAGCTTTTGAATATATGCAACCTTGAAGTAGAGATTCCACATTTGTTAGGTTTATTCCCGAGGTTTTGCACATGATATGCAATTCACACACACCAACCTCTGCAAACAGTTAAAGTTTATTGAAACTTGTACAAGCTAGGTGACCCCCTCCTTCCCCTCTCTCCTCTCCCCTCTCCCGGCATGCGAGGTTGAGTCAAAGTGAGGCCCTGAACAAAGAAAACACACCCCCTTTAGACAGGTCAGTTGGCCATGCTTATAGGTACTCTGACCACTCCCCATAGTCACATGCCATTCAAGACAACCCCCAGTTAGTCAGTCACCTATTACCCCAGGTATAGTAGCAGTATGAGATCATCCTCTGAGATAATGCAAATGCTAATGGCCTAATCTTGGGAAATCATCAAGCAGACGATTTCCTGACTCCAGACTCTGATTCCCCAACACAATGCAGGTCCGACATACTTCTGGCCAGAAAGCATTTCTGAATGGAAGCGATAGTTTAACTTGATAGTAGCAAGGGGGAGTAGGAGCAAATTCCTGTCTAATTGGGTATGAGTGACTTGCATTCTTGTCGTCCCCACCCAAAGAGTGCAGTTTAACCCTTTTAATATTACATTAATGTCTAGCCTGTCCCTTTTAACATTACACATTCATTTGCCATGTGTTCATTATCTGTGATTTTTTTTTAGTTTTCCTGGCTCCTAATTAGCTGAGCATTTATTTGTTGATGGGTCCAAACTTTTCTCTTCCATACCATCTCCTTTCGCCTATCTGTCAGCTCCCTCTTCTCCCACCCTCTGTACCACTTGCAGCCGCCTGCTCTTTTAAATCGCATGCACGCATCATTTTCTTGCAATCCTCCTTTGCCACACTATCCTGACAGCCACTTTCTTTCTCTCGCCACCTCAGCAAAATTACTTGAATTTTAACTTTCAGCAACTGTTGTGGGGTTTGAAGCAGTATCTCCATGGTGGTCAGCCAAGGTCTCTAGGTTTTATTCCATCCTTTCTTCTTTTTTAACCCACCTTTTATAGCAGGTCCTGTTATGACATGGGTTGTTTTTAGCATAGTCCCCCATTGTCATGTACTTCTAGGCCCATTGAGATGGCTTTGATTTAGCATAGCTAACCTATTTCCTCACTCTTGGGTCTTATTATCTTTTATTCAGCTTTTCTATCTTGGCGTGCTATCCATATTCTACTTGCTCCTTTTCATATGTGTCCACTGATGTGTAACCCCCTCCCTCAATTCGATTTCAGCATAACTACGTTTTTCTTTGCTACTAACAGTTCTGATGATGAGTCACTGGATTTGAAACTTTAACTTTTTTGTTCCACTACTGCTGACCTCCTGAGTTTCTTTAGTAACTTCTGGTTTCTGTTACATAGCTCCCTAGTTCTTTGTCTTATTCCTCCAGGTTTCTCGTTCAGTTGTAGCACCACTACACCAGTGACAAAACAATGAGCAGTGTTTCTCAAACTATTTGTAATGTGACCCCATTTAAACACTTGAATGATACCCAAGATGCCAACAATCAGAAAATGGCAATAAGGTTGTGCAGTATCATTCAGTATCTAGTTATTAAAGTTTGCATTATGAATTGACAGATTTATATGTTGTATAATATATTTTTGATGTAATTTATGACTAGTACTGAGACATGTACTTCATCTGAGCTACTGCAGCTCATGTGCTTTGGTCATGAATTAGAGGACTTGCATTCAGTATTGCTTATCCATAGCAACAGCACACTCAGGTTCCTGAAGGCTCTAACATAATAATGTGTTAATTTTCTACTGAGGATTTCAAATTACACAAAATATTTATAATCCCTGAGGCTGTAGTTCCACAGTGGATTCTACATCTTTTAAAATAAATGTCAGAATTTAGCTGAATGTGAAGTCAAGCTCCCATCAATCTGGGTAAAGTGAAAAGTGAAGTGCTTCTGAACAGCTGTGGAACATATGTATAGGAGTCACTGACCACTGAAATTTCATCAAGCTTTTGATATTTCCTGGTGAAAGAGATTTGGCAAAACAGTGCTCATTTTGATTTGTGCCATTTGAAAATCATTTTGAGTACAGCACCACTAAATTAACGAAGTGAACACCCTCACCTGGAGTCATGTCCAATAGCAGGGTGATGCTTCAGGTTCTGTAAATGGCTCTTAAGTGGGATTTTGGTTGTCTTAATTGGCTGCTCACTGGCTAAGTGTGTTGCTGGTTTCATGGCAAGATCAAATGGATGAAAAGGAATATGCTGGGGGTGGGAAGGCAAACCTGCCATTCACACCAGTTGCTGTCAAAGTTGTCTTTGGTTTGGTAAGGTTCCCCCTTTGGCAGCCCAGGCTGCTGAGCCTTCAGTAACCAATTGTGAAGCAATTAAAATAGAATATGCCCAAGATCTGAATTGGAGGAATGGATGATTTTTTGATGAAGGTAATTTCACAGATAAGGTGGGGGTCTGTGAGGTTATGGAGTGATTGAAAATGAGGATTAGGATTTTAAAAGTAAAGTGTTATTTAACTTGAAGCCCAAGAAGTAGATACTGATGTGAAACAACAGCAGATTAGATCAACTTGATTCATAAGTGAATCGAACATTGATACTGATAAAGGAATGATTATTTTTGTATCTTAACAGGTTCAGACAGACTGAGGGTATTGTGCAGGTAGTGAATATTGGCAAATGGAGAACTATTTCCAGGCTGAGGCATTTAACCTGGACAAAGTGTTGGATGAATTTGAGCAGAATGAAGGTAAGTTAATTTCTTCAGATGTGTGTTAATGTTTTGCCTTTATCCTGGAAGGGGGAAGCATCCCTCAGACTGTAGAGAATGGGACTATATGCCCTAATGGTCAGGGCTATAGTTAAGTTCTTTTTCTTGAGATGCTTACACACTTTATGCAACTGCAACATACCAACTTCTGTGAACAGTCAAAATTTATTAAGCAAGTACAAGCTTTGGAGGATTACTTAACACTCTTTGCAATGCTTGCGAAGCTTGTCAAGAGAAGCTCTCTGATCGAAGGAACCAGTTCTTCCTTTGTACAAAATCTCACATCACTGTTAGTTATGCCCACAAGACAACCACCAGCCACTCCCCTATAGTCACATGCCACTCAAGACAGTTCAGTGAGTGACCTGATCATCTCCAGAAACCACCCCATAATGGCAAGATTTGTTGTAAATTGATTTTTTAACTACAGGATGTGGTCAGAATTTTAACTGCAATGTTCTTATTGATTATGAATAGGAGATGATAACATTCTTTTTACATTGTACCTGCAAGACTCAGAAAAATATCACTCTACCCCCAGGGCATCCCATTTCTTGAAGGTCAACAAAGCAAGTTAACCTCGTAACATCCTAGCTGAACCAGTGAACTTACGCTTATGCAAATGAGATAAATGATCAGCACTTATCTACTCATTTCAATCCTGTAATTGCATCTCCAGGCTCCCCTCGCCATTCCTTGAGTATTGACAACATGGCCATCTCGAGCTGCAGCTCCAAGTGATTGTTCATCAGTATTCAATGTGGAAATAGTCTCTGTGGAGAATCCAGAGCATGGAATGTCTGAATACAGCTTAATTCATTGACAAAAATACTAGTGTAGGTCAGCATGCCAACTTTAACTGGTCAGAGGGAGGAGGAATATGAGAAAAATAATGAATATTGAAGCAAGTGAACTTGGTTGTTTAATGTTTTGTATGTGGTTCATAGACTCCTTTTTAATCAGTAACCAGTCAATGAAAGGGATTGGATTGAACCCTGAATAAGTAGTAAAGTAATTGTCATCCAACAGCCTCCAGTTCTATAAATTTGTGCAGTTTCAGTTAAAAAGAATAATAATGGTTTTAAAAATTTGAGTTCTTTTCTTTCACCCACTGAAGCAGAACCAATAGTAGCCTAAATTTTAGATTAGATTAGATTACAGTGTGGAAACAGGCCCTTCGGCCCAACAAGTCCACACCGACCCGTCGAAGCGAACCCCACCCATACCCCTACATTTACCCCTTAACACTACGGGCAATTTAGTATGGCCAATTCACCTGGCCCTGCACATCTTTGTGACTGTGGGAGGAAACCGGAGCACCCGGAGGAAACCCACGCAGGCACAGGGAGAACGTGCAAACTCCACACAGTCAGTCGCCTGAGGCGGGAATTGAACCCGGGTCTCTGGCGCTGTGAGGCAGCAGTGCTAACCACTGTGCCACCACCGTGCCGCCTACAACCATGTCAATTAGTCTCCGATTTAAGATGTTTTCTTTGCTGGTGTGCATTAAAAGGTTAGCATGTCTCATTTCTTCCTGTGCTGTAAATAAATTCTGGTTGTGTGTTGGAGTCTTTTTACCTGCTACTTGAAGAGTTCACATTTGGCACCAGAGTTCTCAGTGATCAAGGTTTTTATGGTTTCACGTGTCTGATCAATGGTTCTGTGTTGGGTCTATTTTAACATTATTGCATGTTGATCTCCTTACAAGTTTGTTTCTCAATTTCCCTCTGACTATTAGGGGGTCTATAAATACAATCCCAGTAAGGTGACCATCCCTTTCTTATGTCTCAGTTCCACCCAAATAACTTCCCTGGATGTATTTCCAGGAATATCCTCCCTCGGCACAGCTGTAATGCTATCCCTTATCCCTTTCTTATTTCTCAGTTCCACCCAAATAATTTCCCTGGATGTATTTCCAGGAAAATCCTCCCTCAGCACAGCTGTAATGCTATACCTTATCAAAAACGCCACACCCCTTCCTCTCTTGCCTCCCTTTCTATCTTTCCTGTAGCATTTGTATCCTGGAACATTAAGCTGCCAGTCCTGTCCATCCCTGAGCCATGTTTCTGTAATTGCTATGCTATCCCAGTCCCATGTACCTAACCATGCCCTGAGTTCATCTGCCTTCCCTGTTAGGCCCCTTGCATTGAAATAAATGCAGTTTAATTTATTAGTCCTACCTTGACCCTGCCTGCCCTGACTGTTTGAATAGTTTCTGTTCTCAACTGTACCAGTCTCGATCAGCAAGGCGGTCTTTGTGTGGAGCCGCTGAAAATGGAAGAGATACTAAATGAGTATTTTGCATCAGTATTTACTGTGGAAAAGGATATGGAAGACATAGAAAGTAGCGAAATAGATGGTGACACCTTGCAAAATCTCCATATTACAGAGGAGGAAGTGCTGGATGTCTTGAAACGCATAAATGTGGATAAATCCCCAGGACCTGACCAGGTGTAACCTAGAACTGTGGAAAGCCAGAGAAGTGATTGCTGGGCCGCTTGCTGAGGTATTTGTATCATCAATAGTCACCTCCTCTGTAATATGGAGATTTTGCAAGGTGTCACCATCTATTTCGCTACTTTCTACAAAATTGAGTGGCATGGATAGGATGAATAGACAGTCTTTTCCCTGGGGTTGGGGATTCCAGAACTAGAGGGCGTAGGTTTAGGGTGAGGGTGGAAAGATATAAAAGAGACCCAAGGGGCAACTTTTTCATGCAGAGGGTGGTACGTGTATGGAATGAGCTGCCAGAGGAAGTGGTGGAGGCTGGTACAATTGCAACATTTAAGAGGCATTTGGATGGGTATCTGAATAGGAAGGGTTTAGAGGGATATGGGCCGGGTGCTGACAGGTGGAACTAGATTGGGTTGGGATATTTTGTCAGCATGGACAGGTTGGACCGAAGGGTCTGTTTCCATGCTGTCCATCTCTGACTCTGTGACTCTGGATTGACATCGTAGCGATAATACTGCTAAACTGTTACCACCCCACATCTATAAAGTACATTCATTGTAGCAAACTGAATGCATAAAATGGATAATATACCAATTAATCCAGCTCAGTGGTTGGGATGAAAAGATAAATTTCACAGATGTTTCCTGTAGTTTCATAAAAGGCTTCTCAAAGTATGGTATGAGAGGAACACTGGTTTATCACTGCACTGCCAGCGGTACTCCCTCAATATCCCATCCACACCCTTGGGTAATCCCTGATTTAGATGAATCGGAACAAAGGTGTTCTGTCAATTACCTCATTAACACTTATTCCTGAACACTTGAAACAAACGATCTGGTCACTTTTTATGTGCTGTTTGTGGAACCTTGCCATGTGTCAGTGCTATATTTTCAACAATACACCAGTCTTAAAAGTGTTTGTAAAGTTCTTTCTGTTTAGTAAGTTTTCAATCCTTGTGGTCCATCTGTCTGTCTCATAGAATCATCCAGTACAGAAGAAGCTCTTCAGCCCATCAAGTCTATTGCCAAAGCTATGCTTGTCCTTTCAAGCACTAGGCCCATAGCCTTGGATGTTATGATGTTTCACTTCCCAATCTGTAATTTTAATTCTTAATTTTACCATAACAATGATTGAAAGCTTAAAGCAAGCATTTATGTGCTTGATCATTGAACTCTGATCTGTATAATTTCCGTGTTTTGTTTTATTTCAGATTTCCACCCTGACATGTTGGCTTTATTAGTTATTAAAGTTGACAATAAAATCAAGAAATTTGATTGCCTTTCATTTTGACATCTTATCAATTACTCAATTGAAAAGTTGTTAATGTAGTTCAAAAGTTATTTCTACTGATTGGCAATTTGGTAACTACAGAGTGCATAAATTAAGATTATAGGAAGATGGGAGAAATATAAAGATGATCATAGGAGTGTGGACAGTGTTACCAGAAATGGTGGAATTGGAATCTAAAATAACTCCAAATGGATCTGGATACATATTTGCAATGTAATTGTTTTGGACCAGTATAGGAAAGAGTATAGAGAAGTCATCCATTTCTGTAGGGACAAGAGTCAAAAGGACTATTACTTGAATGGTAAGAAATAGCAGATGCTGCTGTGCAGGGAATCTGGGTGTGCTTCTGCATGAATCACAGAAGGTTGGTCTTCAGGTGCAACAGGTAATTAAGATGACAAGTGGAATTTTGTCTTTCATTGCTAAAGGGTTTGAGTTTAAAAGCAGGGAGGTTATGTTGCAGCTGTATAGGTGCTGATGAGGCCGCACCTGACGTTTTGCAAGCAGTTTTGCCTTCCTCACTTGAGAGGATATACTGTTACTAGAAGGGGTGCAGAGGAGGTTCACTAGGTTGATTCTGGAGATGAGGGAGTTGGCTTGTGAGGAGAAACTGAGTAGACTGGGATGATGTTCATTGGAATTTAAAAGAATGAGGGGGAGATTTTATAGGAACGTATGAAGGGAATAGATAAGATAGAAGTAGAGAGGATGCTTCCACTGGTGGGTGAAACTAGGAAAAGAGGACATTAGCCTCAAAATTTAGGAGCAGATTTAGGACTGAATTGGGAAGGAACTTCTTCACCCATAGGGTTGTGAATCTGCGGAATTCCCTGTCCAGTGAAGCGGCTGAGGCTTCTTCTGTAAATGTTTTTGAAGTTAAGAGAATTTTTTGAAGAGCAAAGGAATTGAGGGTTATGGTGACAGGGTGGGTAAGTGGAGCTGAGGCCACGACAAGATCAGCTATGGCCTTATTGAATGGTGGAACAGGTCTGAAGGGCCAGGTATCTGCCTACTCCTCGTTCTTGTGTTATGTGAGACCCTTTTCAGGGAGGTAGTATATTGGATGAAATAGTAGGTTACTTTAAAGTAATAAAAATTTGTTGATTTAACGTATTTGAATTTAGTTTTCATACATTTTCCATATGTCATGTTTTTCTTTTTGGTAGTGTATTGGTCTTTTATTTCAGGAATTTCATATTTAAATTTTTCAGAACTAAAGATAGTTGCTAAAGCCTTGCTTTTGTCAAATCAATGAGCAGTCTCATTTGAACTGTTATAGTTTATCATCAGCAGAGAAGTACTTTTAATGAAGGATCAGGAAACCAATGCAGCAAAATGAGGAGACCATTTGATCTATAAAAGTGAGTGCTGGTTCTTTGAAAGAAAAGTCATGCTTTGTACCCCATTCCTGTTTAGTGTCTGTAACCTTGTGTTTCTCGTCTTCAAGTACCTCTCCAACTTTTTTTAAAAATGATTTATAAAATCATTTTCTGCTTTCTTTCAGATACAAGTTTCAGATACTGATAAGAAAAAAGCTTCTTGTTTTCTCCCTTAAGCCTTCTCCAATGATTTTTGAATGCATGAACTCTGGATTTTGATCCATTCTCTAGAGATCAGTTTCTTCTTCATTTATCTTGATTTCGGTTTGATCACTACTTAAGACCATAAGACATAGGAGCAGAAGTAAGGCCATTCGGCCCATCGAGTCCACTCCGCCATTCAATCATGGCTGGGCATTTCAACTCGACTTACCCGCATTCTCCCCGTAGCCCTTAATTCCTTATGACATCAAGAATTTATCAATTTCTGCCTTGAAGACATTTAGCGTCCCAGCCTCCACTGCACTCTGTGGCAATGAATTCCATAGGCCCACCACTCTCTGGCTGAAGAAATGTCTCTGCATTTCTGTTCTGAATTTACCCCCTCTAATTCTAAGGCTGTGTCCACGGGTCCTAGTCTCCTAGCCTAATGGAAACAATTTCCTAGCGTCCACCCTCTCCAAGCCATGTATTATCTTGAAGCCATGTATTATGTAAGTTTCTATTACATCTCCCCTTAATCTTCTAAACTCCAATGAATACAATCCCAGGATCCTCAGCCGTTCCTCGTATGTTAGACCTACCATTCCAGGGATCATCCGTGTGAATCTCCGCTGGACACGCTCCAGTGCCAGTATGTCCTTCCTGAGGTGTGGGGACCAAAACTGGACACAGTACTCCAAATGGGGCCTAACTAGAGCTTTATAAAGTCTCAGGAGCACAACAAGGAAAATCCTAACCACTACTTGATCTTAAATATCATGGCAAACCACCTCTGTACCATTTCTAGTGCATTTAGAAATTTGATTAAAAATGCTGATTTGAATTTCCCAGTTGAGACTTAACCAGTGACTTCAAGTTCTAGCTCTGTTTATTGCAAACAGGTGTTTTTAATTCTCTGTATAAGCTGAGGCTTCAGTAACTTGTTGTGAAATCATTTGTATATAGTCTTACATTCTTGCATTACCTTGGATTGTCATTTTTATGGGCATTAAATATAAATGAGAAATTAATGTAAGTGACCAAATGTAAGATAAACTGGAAATTTCATCCTCTTAGTGGATATCTTTTCATGTGTATTTTTATGGATGGTTCTTTTGGTTTCTCCAGATTTCATTCAAGGAGGGGGTGAATGAATGAAAAATGTGTATTTGACCAGAATATGTTGACAAAGCTAAATAGACATGAATTAAAGCAGGTTTACATTTTAATAAGTTGGATTTTTTTTCTTCTTGCTTCCAGATGAGACTGAGTCACCAAGTGTTTTTGAAGCAAAATGGAGTCAGATTTTGGATCCACCCTCTCACTTGCTATCACTAAACCCAGCTTTGTCTAATGTGAATGTGGCAGCATTGTCCAGCGAGGTGCAAGCAAGACTAAAATGCCAGTCTTCATCTAACTCTGAAATTGCACTGTGTGGAAGAGGTGATCATTGTCATAATGGAAATAATATCACAGATCATCTAATGCTTGACACAGGGAGAACTAATGCAGAAGGAGTCCCTGAGAGGAACAAAAATAATTGCGAACACTTGTCAAATTCTTCTGAATCATCAGTGAAGTCTGCTTGTAAAAAGGACCTAGACCTTTCTGAAGGTATGAATTCAAGTGCATTTGGATTAATTGTGCAAAATTCTGACAGCCAGCCATCTCAGTGCGGTGTCCTATTGCAGGAAGACCGCTCAAACAATCAAAATTTGTTGAATATGAACACCTTTGTAGTAGAAAACACAAACCCGCAAAGTGGCCAATTGTTACCTGACATGAATGGTCAAACTGAGAAGACTGTTACTCTGAAAAGTATTGAACAATTAAATACAAACTGTACAGATGAGTTGTCTGTAAAATCATCATTTGAAAATTTAAGGAACTGTACAGATTTGGAAAATGTATCTCCTAATTCACAAGAGCCTTGGTTGGTGAATGATTTATCAGTTAAAATTTATGAACAGAATGCAACATCTGAGTTGGATGGTGCTACTGGCATAAATGAAGTAAGTGATTGCTTCTCCAGAAAAACTGAAATAAATGATCCTGCAGTAGAATTTGAAGGCGGGTCCGTAACACATGTTGAAAATAATATGGTGGTGAAAACTGGAAATGATATGGATGGAGGTTTGCTTGAAATTGTCAGTACACAGATATTGGATGACCTGGATAATTTTGCTGGGCTAAAAATAAGAGAAGAGAAAACACAATCTCGACTACATGATATCTGTTCCGTAAACAGCAGTCCAAATCTGACTTCAAAACTGGATAACTCCTCAAATAGTGGTAATTGTGGAGATGATGGCCACCATTTTGAGAATAATGTCAGTAGCATGAGTGAAAGTATTTGTCAAAAAAACCAAGAAAGCAATGGCATGCAGAGATGTACTACTGACGTGTCTTATCATTCAAGTAAAATACCATCATGCTCTGAAGTAATATTTGACCAGGTAATTCAGCATGTGAGACAAAGCAGTCATCACGCACTGGAAGACGATGCACTATTACAAAACAAGGTGGTGAAGGAAAACTCTGGAAGTAATGGTGAGATTGTTGTAGATCTAAAAGAGCCATTAGCAGCCACTGTGGTTCCTGGTGGAAATTGGTTAGAAGGTTCTTGTGCTGATATGAAGGAACAAGTTTCAACACCTTACTCTTTATGTGATGGATTGGATTCTACATCTGTCCCAACTTCAGTCACAGCTTGTGTTTCTAAATCTTTGCCCTTAAAGGAGGATTCTGTTACTGAAGAGAAGGAGATTGAGGAGAGCAAGTCAGAATGTTATAACTACATTCAACACCGGGAAAATGATGCAATGGAAACAGGATTGACAAATGGTTTAACCAGATTAGGTATTGCTACTGATATTGCTGATCAATTAAAAGACAATTATTTTAACACTCCCACCCAATCTGCCGCAATTACTTGTGCACGTGAAAATGCGGCAAAATTAGCTCTGAATAATGCACAGCCAGTTAGTATTCCATTTGGAGGTGCTCGACCCAAACAACCTTTGAACCTCAAATTACAGATCCCAAAACCTTTGACTAATCAATTGTTGAATGACTTGGGATCCAACCCAGTGAACCATGCAAAAAACAAAAATTTAAGTTTCATCGATAAAACTGAGCCCCCGGAAGATGCCTCCTTGTGTGCTTTGAATGGTAGTGCTTTAATACCAGATTGCAGCATTAATGGTGATGATTTAGGAGTGTGCTGTGTTGGGGCTTCTAAAGATATCAACTCTGATCATACTTCTGGATCTGAAAGTCCAGATAATGACCTCGGCGCCGGGCAGTTTCCAGGAGCTCTCCGGAAGCCATTTACAACTCTTGGTGATGTCGCTCCAGTCTGGGTGCCAGATTCCCAAGCACCAAACTGCATGAAATGTGAGCAGAAGTTTACATTTACAAAGAGGCGTCATCACTGCAGAGCTTGTGGAAAGGTGAGTTGATTAGTTATATTTTTGAAATAATTTTGGAAACTAAATTTAAATGTTGAGTACAGTGTGTTCTGCTGTAACGAGTATTTCTTCAACACAGTTGAAGAATTTAGACCATTATTTGGAGAATGCAAACTTTCCCTATCTGTATTGGCTATAACTCTGTTCTGGCCCCATTAGTTTAAATGGTGCGGCTATTGCATGATATTTGTAACACAAGATCACCTTGAGAACCGACTGTATAGCACACATTTTGTTAACTGGTACCCCTAGCATCAGAAGTGTGCTGGTTGATAAAATATTCTGGTTGATCAAGAGGGTGACGTAATCAATGTAAAAACAAATGTTTAAAAGTAGAAGTGTAATGGGGCATACACACAACTTTATTATTTGTGATTTATGCTGCAAATAATGGAACTTTGCCTTTTATTAAACTTATTGGCAGAAAGCTTTCCAACTCCTCCTCAACTGACTACTCCCGAGATTGTGATAACACAATAAACCTCTGGTATTTCAGGTATATAATTTTGCCGGTTTATAGGATGCTGGATACAGCAAAGTTTGCTGTAGTTGAATAGTCTACTTGAGGATAACTTACCAAAGATGAATATTATTTTAAGCTTGCGTTGTTGAGAACAACAGTGTCTTGTACTGGTTTGAATCCAGTTTACTGCAAAAATTTAGTGATATGTAAGATGAAATGTTGCTTGTGTTTTTAATCCCCCTTGTTTTCCTCTCCTCAGTTATTGCTTAATCTCAGCTCAGCAGCTCCTCCAGTATCTGCCCAAGGATTATAGCGTGTAATTTGAACCTCATTGGTTCAAGGAGTAGGCTGTTATTTCCTGGCAGTGTGTTATTATCTATTCAATTTTTGTTTAGTGTTTGTTTTAAGAAAGTTTACCCAACCTTGTGGCACTCTAATATTTGTTGTATTTTATGCTTTATTCTGTCTACTTACATTGAGTCTTGAATAGAATGAATATTATAGGCTAATAAAATTCCAGTATCCAGAAGAAAATACAATCTTAGATCGACTGCATTGTAAAACATCAATGTAGATTTAGAGGTTTGGGCCTAATGACTACAATTGATATAAAAGCTCTTTTATCAGACCACATCTATGAAATTGTTAACTTTTATGTACTGTTCTTCATCTCTCTCATTAATACATTGCCTTTAATGCTGTGGGATTTCTTTTTTTTTTAAAAAGAGCACATTATCAAACTATTAAAATCAAAGCCTATGTAATGTGCTCTGCAATGATTTTAATCCGTTTCTGTCCCACTGGCATCCGTATACTTCAATAGATTCTCCTCTTGTCCGTCCTTGAGGTGAAGTAGCCATTTCCATTGCCTCCATCAGCCAGACTTCTGTCATTTATATACCTCATCACCACCTTGGAAAAGTTCAATCAATTTTTTAAAACACAATCTCACCTTGAAAAAGGCATGTTGACTATCCTTGATTAGTCTCTCCAAGATGATTTTTTTCAGTGGTTTCACTACCAAAAATGTTAAACTCATTGGTTTATAGTTTCCTGGTTTATCACTATTACACTTCTTGAATAATGGCTCCACATTAGCTGTCTTTGAGTTCTCTAGGCACCTCTCCTGTGACTAGTGCAGATATGAAAGTTAATTATCAGAATCTTTGCGATCTTACCTTGACTCCCAAGGCAGCCCTGGATATATCATCTGGGCCTGGGGATTTATTTACTTTCAAGATTTATTTACTTTCAAGCTAAAATAATTCCTTTTTGATAATTTGTTCAAGTATATCCTAATCTTTCTCACTGATTAATAAACTGACGTTGTCCTTCTCTATAGTGAATATACAAATTACTCCTTTAAAACCTCAGCTGTCTTTTTGGCTCCATACCCAGATTGCGACTATTGGGCGCTACTCTTTCCCTGATTATTCTTTTAAATTCATTCAACATGCCTTTGGATTTTCCTTCACATCACCCGCCCTTTTCTTGTCCTCTCTTCATGCTCTTAATTTCTTTTTTTTAAACAATCTCCTGTACGCTAGGGCGAGTACTGTTTTGAGCCTTTTGTATCAACCAATGCTTCCTATTATCATTCCAATTCTGTACACCCCTTGACATTCAGCGTTGTTTGAACTTGTTTGTCTCACCCTCCACGTGAACTTCAGAATGTGTTCCCTGATTGGAGCTGTTAACCTTGATGGGAACATGTATGCCCTGTTCTGTCATTGTTTGTCTTTTGATTGGCTCCCATTGCTCTGTTGATTTTCCTACAAGTAATTACATCCTCTCCATGTTGGCCAGATTTTGTCTTGTCATATTAAAGTCAGCCTCCAATGTTAGAAGCTGTTGAGTTGTCTATGTACAAGATGGTTAAAGATGGTCAGTGTGATGTTTGTAACAAAGTTAGCCATGTAAACCTCAGAATGAGTTCCCTGATTGGGGCTGTTAACCTGGCTGCCTCATAAACAGGAGTGTCAGCAGTTCTCACTGAGGAAGCTGGATCAGTGTCAAGGATTGTCTTCGTGTAAGTAAAGAGTGACTTGGTGATGGGATACTGGTTCTGTGGAGTTATTTCAGCAGTGACAAAACTAGGATTTGGGGTATTGTCAGCTTATGCAATTTTTGAGTGGATGACCGAGAACATTGTACAAGGTCTACCTCAAGTCTCCGTTTATCTAGATGCTGTGCTATAAACAGGGAAGACCAATAAGGAGCACTTAGAACTTTAATATAGTGCTTCAGGTGTTCCTCTCAGGCAGGCCATACCTTAAAAGGGAAAAAGATGTGCTCCAGATGCCCCAAGTGACCCGCTTGGGCTACAGAGTCAACAAGGCCAGGTTACACGGTGGCACAGTGGTTAGCACTGCTGCCTCGCAGCGCCAGAGACCCGGGTTCAATTCCCGACTCAGGCGACTGACTGTGTGGAGTTTGCACGTTCTCCCCGTGTCTGCGTGGGTTTCCTCCGGGGGCTCCGGTTTCCTCCCACAGTCCAAAGATGTGCAAGTCAGGTGAATTGGCCATGCTAAATTGCCCGTAGTGTTAGGTAAAGGGGTAAATGTAGGGGTATGGGTGGGTTACGCTTCGGCGGGTCGGTGTGGACTTGTTGGGCCGAAGGGCCTGTTTCCACACTGTAAGTAAGTAATCTAATCTAATCTAATTCACACACATTGGACAATAGTGAGAGTGATCAAAAATGCTCAAGCTCCGACATCTGTATAGGAGCTTGGGTCTTTTCTTGGGCTGGCAAATTATTATGGAAAACTCATACATAACCTAGCCTCCATCCCAAAATCTTTTTGCATCTACTGTTAAAGGGTCGGCATTGGAAATGATTGCAAAGCCAAGCCATAGCTTTCAGGGAAGTGATAAAACAGCTATCAATCTCTAAGGTGTTGGCACACTATAATCCCAAGTGAGATCTGGTATTGAGATGCGATGCCTCCCTGTATGGCATTGGGGTAGTATTAGCTCATAGGTATTGGGCTGAAAATGTGTTGCTGGAAAAGCGCAGCAGGTCAGGCAGCATCCAAGGAGCAGGAGAATCGATGTTTCGGGCATGAGCCCTTCTTCAGGAATGAGGAAAGTGTGTCCAGCAGGCTAAGATAAAAGGTAGGGAGGAGGGACTTGGGGGAGGGGCGTTGGAAATGTGATAGGTGGAAGGAGGTCAAGGTGAGGGTGA
>NC_057720.1:41807498-41810929 GCF_004010195.1 Chiloscyllium plagiosum | reverse complement strand
AAATGCCGGAGGAAAAATCACAGAAGCGCTTCACAGGAGGCTCCCAAGCACTGAGGATGTCACCTAGACAGGGGGCGAAACGTCTGCAACACAAATTCCCAGCTCGGCGAACAGAACCACAACAACGAGCACCCGAGCTACAAATCTTCTCTCAAACTTTGAATGCATGGGAATAACTGGGTAAACCCTGGAATCAGTTGCATGTCAACTGTGTTGGTATTGTCATGGACTCAAAAGTTCTTGGTCATTGTGGCATCCCATTTAAAGTCGCTGGATTTGCATAGAGTTCATTTGTTAAACACTGGGAAGCCGGTAGAAATACACAGATTAGGTCACCGATAATGGGCCATTGTTTGCCAGAAGGAATTTGTGTATTTCCTAAATTGGAATGACATTTCATATATGAGAACATATAAGCTCCATACCATCGATCAGCCAATAGTCTGGCAGAAAGAGAGGTCCAAACTTTGAAGGCAGGCTGACAGAAACAACCTTCATTTTCACTGGATCTCAAACTCTTTGTTCATATTTGATTATTGGACCATCCTTTGTGCAACTGCAGGGTTAGCTCCAGCAGAGTTGCTGATGGGGGTGGTTGACACTAGGTCAGGTCCAGTAATGTATAGATGGTGGCTCGGTGTGACGGTTCTGAACAAGCATGGGGGCCATATGAAAGCTGTAAACTTGCAAATGGTGCAGGAGCAAAACTTGCCTGGTTCCTTGACTACCTTTCTGACATTTCTGGAAATGTGGATTCTCCTTCTCCATCAGGTATTGGAGATATCTCTGAATCTGAGATGGACACAATGGATGTTATTGCCTCAATACTTTGCCACCTGAAGAACAGAATGAATTGGTTCTGTGGTACTCCGTGCACAAGAGGCGAACTACTGTGTTGCTGCTTGTATCAGAAGCAAAATTAGTGAAACCTGTTCTGGTGCTAATACACCCCAGGAGGAGCGATTTTTGTTTTTTAAAAGTAAGAACCCAGCCTATGTCCTTGAATTCAGAAGGAGGGATGTAGTGATTGTAATGATGCCAACCAGGTGGACCTCAGAATATGAATTCCTTGATTGGGACTGTTAATCTGCTCCAATCAGGGAGCTCTGGCTGACATGTAAACAGGAGTACCAGAGATTCTGAGAGGGGTGGCTCAGACAAAGCTGGGTCAGTGTTGAGGCCTGTCTGTGTGTAAAAGGTGACTTGGTGACGGGATACCAGCCTGAGTTATTTCAGTCATACCTTGCTTGATGTGACAGATGAAAAGATGTGTTGGTGTTTATCTCAATGCAAGAATGACCCTAAGGTGATCACTCTTTAAAAGTGCTGTCTGCCTTGGGTTACTTGGAAGGACAAAGTATGGTGAAGGGTTTGAGCAACATGTGATGCTAGTTTCACACTACTGCCATGCAGTACCAACTTGCAACAATCACTGATGCAGCCATTAAGCAAAAAGAATGTATTCCCTCACTCAAACAAGTGATGTGGTATGTGAATTTAATTGTCAGTGATGCCTAGTATAGAGATCATTATCAAATAGCATCTCCCGTCAGCTTTTGCCGACAAGCAAGGGACTGACTATATCCAACTAGCACATACTTGCAAAACTCTAAACAGTGTCTAACACTGGATATGATTCTGCAATTGGACAATATTTTCTAGATATTCCTGGATCTGAGAGGAATTGCACTAAACCAATTTAAGCTTGTAATTTCGACTTGCAGTGTGGCGAATCTCTGTGCACTGAAACCTACACAAAAATGTAGGACCCTGTTCCTTGCAGTTGGAAGGAACACATACATAATAAAACATGTCTTTGAAGATAATAAAATGCATCTTTCAGCAGTACTAAAATTCTTTTTACTACCAAGCACTTATTGCTGATGGCCCACAGTGCCTCAAGGATGCTTGTTTTTCTGCTGCTAGATCTGGTCGGTGTCTGTCCTATTTGACACCGTGGTGGAGAGTACACTCTGAAGACAGAACTTCCATTTCCATAAGGACTCTGTGATGACTACTACTAATACTGTCTATGACAGAAGTCTCTATCAGATTTAGATTGGTGAGATGAGGTTGAATTTGTTCTTCCACCATGTGCCACCAGCCCAGTCTGGCTGCTTATTCACCAGTGATGCTTGTGAAAAATTCCCAGACATAACATTTGACATCTCCCATCCAGAATGCATTTGTTCTGATTGTCTCAATGATGCTTTGAGGTGATGTTTAACATGGGATAACGAGAAAGTATATTCCTGTTCGGGTGAAAGGAAAGCCTAGTAGGTATTGGAATGCTGGATGACCAAAGAAATTGAGAGTTTGGTTAAGAAAAAGGAGGCAGCGTATATCAGGTATAGACAGGATAGATCGAGTAAGTCTTAGTGTGTAAAGGCACATACTTCTGAGGGAAGTCAGGAGGGCAAAAAGGGGACATGAGATAGCTTTGACAAATAGAATTAAGGAGAATCCAAAGTGTTTTTACAAATACATTAAGGACAAAAGGGTAACTAGGAGAGAATAGGGCCCCTCAAAGATCAGCAAGGCGGCCTTTGTGTGGAGCCGCTGATAATGGGAGAGATTGCAAATGAGTATTTTGCATCAGTATTTACTGTGGAAAAGGAGATGGAAGATATAGAATGTAGGGAAATAGATGGTGACAATTTGAAAAATATCCAGATTACAGAGGAGGAAGTACTGGATATCTCAATGCATAAAAGTGAATAAATCCCCAGGACCTGATCGGGTATACCCTAGAACTCTGTGGGAAGCTAGGGAAGTGATTGCTGGGCCTCTTACTGAAATACTTGTATCATCGATAGTCACAAGTGAAGTGCCGGAAGACTGGAGGATGGCTACTGTGGTACCACAATTTAAAAACGTGGAAAGGCAGAGACTGATTACGGCTAGTCAACATGGCTTTGACATGGGAAATCATATCTCACAAACTTGATTGAGGTTTTTGAACGAGTCAAAAAGAGGATTGATGAGGGCAAAATGGTAGACGTGATCTATATGGACTTCAGTAAGGCATTTGACAAGGTTCCCCATGGGAGACTGGTTAGCAAGGTTAGATATCATGGAGTATAGGGAGAACTAGTCATTTGGATACAAAACTGGCTCAAAAGGTAGAAGACAGAGGGTGGTGGTGGAGGGTTGCCTTTTACACTGGAGGCCTGTGACCAGTGGAGTGCCACAAGGATCGGTGCTGGGTCCTCAACAATTTGTTATTTACATAAATGATTTGGATGCAAGCATAAGGGGTACAGTTAGTAAGTTTGCAGATGACACCAAAATTGGAGGTGTAGTGGACAGCGAAGAGGGTTACCTCAGATTACAACAGGATCTGGACCAGATGGGCCAATGGGCTGAGAAGTGGCAGATGGAGTTTAATTCAGATAAATGCGAGGTGCTGCATTTTGGGAAAGCAAATCTTA
>NC_057720.1:41795119-41805334 GCF_004010195.1 Chiloscyllium plagiosum | reverse complement strand
TTACCTAACACTACGGACAATTTAGCATGGCCAATTCACCTGCCCCGCACATCTTTGCACTGTGGGAGGAAACCGGAGCACGCGGAGGAAACCCACGCAGACACGGGGAGAATGTGCAAACTCCACACAGTCAGTCGCCTGAGGCGGGAATTGAACCCGGGTCTCTGGCGCTGTGAGGCAGCAGTGCTAACCACTGTGCCACCGTGGCTCATTCCTGAAGAAAGGCTCATGCCCGAAACATCGATTCTCCTGTTCCCTGGATGCTGCCTGACCTGCGCTGTTCTAGCAACACATTTTCAGCTCTGATCTCCAGTATCTGCAGACCTCACTTTCTCCACATAATTTTATTGCCTATTTCACCTCCACCAATCTTTTGAGCCACAAATTTATCTCTTTTTAAAAAAAAGTCTGCCAGTTTTTCCTGTGGTGCATGGTGTAATTCAGAGGTTACTACTTTGAAGGTTCCACTTCTTTCTTTAGCTCCTAACTGTTCGTAGAATCATACAGTATAAGAAGCAGCCATTTGGTGTCTCAACTCTTTTAAGAATGAATGCTTACAAGCACCTGTGTCATGTGACTAGACCGTCTCTGTAATGTTAAATATTTTCCAGTTGGCTGTGAAATGGATACCTGAGTTGATTGCTGTTTTAACAGCAATTCAAATTTAACTCATCAGTTTAAATTATGCCCCAGGATACTAAATCCTATTGTAGTTTGAATTTATTGTTTTACCAACATCGAACCAACGAGACGATCCAATGATGGGGATATAAAAAGGTAGGCATTTTGAAAATCAGAGCGACTGCCATCAACACCAATCCAAGAAATTAGGAAACACTGTCTATCAAAGGTACCTTTTCATATGAAACATTCGCAGTAAAAAGAAAAATGACAACCCAGGGAGATCATCTTCAGCCAGAAGAAGACAGACGTTGAAGACAACTGCTGCTGTATGGATTTGAAATTAAGTTGATTCAATTGTAATGTGTTTTATTGGAATGGTATGTTTTTATAGAGTTGGAGGCAGGTAATAAGCAGTTAAGAGAAGTGGGGGGGGGTGGCTTAGAATTGTGAATAGTTTTAATGTTCACTTTTAATGAATAAATTGATATCATTTTCTTAAATAGTGGAATTTGGGAGTTCTGTCACTCATTTTAACAGATTGAGAGGTGAGCTTTTCTGGGTGTTTGGTTTAATTAACAGAAGGGTTCACCGCTGTGTCGTGACACTCTGTACTGCCAAATATATGCTAGCTTCCTTTCTGGTCCTGTCAATGCCATTGGCTCCAATGTGGGTGATGAGAACTGGATCCTTCCCTTACACTTGAATTCTTCTCCATCTTGAGGTGATGTCCTTGACCCTAATTCTGACACTGGGCAGGTAGCACAGCCATTGAGACTCGTGCTCATGACTGGAAAGAACAGTATTTATCCCCTTAATTATATTGTTCCTACCACCACTACATTGCCCATTTCCTATTTCCTCCCCTCAATTGAATGGCTTCCTATATCACTCTGGCATGGTCAGTTCCCTCATCTTTCCTGCAGTTCCTATTCTCATCTGTACAAATTTCAAGAGGCTCATAACCGTTGGACAGCTGTAGATAATCCCTGGGATCTCCATGCCTGTCTAACCTGTACTCGTACGCTCACGTCCTTGATTACTGACCAAATTTGAGTTACTTGATTTGAAGGTTGTGACTGCCCCCTGGAGCAGTGTTCAAGTAAGATACCCTTTTCCTGATGTGTCACAATGTCTGCTGTTTGGACTCCTTAACTTTAAACAGAATTCTTAAAGTTGCCAACAATTATTACAGTTGTATTCATTCTTGATCACCTTGGTGTCCAGCAGCTTCCAGAAGCTGAGACAGGGACACATCACCTGCCATCACTATCTTATTTATTTAATTTGTAAATTAATTCCTATAGATTCTTGCTCTTTATATTTTAATTAAAATAACCTATATCAATCTAACACTTAACTAGCTTTAATAAAAGAGCAATGAAAAATACTGGG
This sequence comes from Chiloscyllium plagiosum, assembly GCF_004010195.1. Lineage (NCBI taxonomy): Eukaryota > Metazoa > Chordata > Chondrichthyes > Orectolobiformes > Hemiscylliidae > Chiloscyllium > Chiloscyllium plagiosum. The sequence continues at coordinate 41,803,318 of NC_057720.1, read as the reverse complement.
GACCTAAACACAAACTGAATACCTTACATTTGCCTAATAAGAAATATTCATCAATCCTACTGTCCAGTCGGCCTCTCTTTCCACATCTGTCACCCTCTGCTCATGATCTCTGTCTGCTAATGGTCTCACTGCAGGTAGGCCTCTTTATCTGTCTCTTATCCCATCCCACTCATCTCTTGTTTGGGAGCATTTGCATCTTGCAGTAAATCTTATTGCAAACATTGGGGGAGGAGTATGAGAAGCAATGTTTTAATGAATTTCCACTTGAATCAAATCTCTACTTGACAGTTATCAATGTTTTTCTCACTCAGTTGAAGTCTCCTTAACATTAATATGCACAAGTACAATTGATTTGGAAATTGAATAGATACATTCTTAGTGTATTAAGAATTTTTCAGTTTTTAAAATTTCCTGGTAATTTAAAATTGCTAATTGGCCACACCTTTTGAACAAATACACTAAGTGTGCATGAGTGACAATACCACTTGCTCCATATTTGAACTAAATGTATAAACTGAGTAGACCTGATTAGTATTAAGGGGAGACATTTCTTTTAAAAGAAACTCCACTGAAGTTTTCAATTTTAGTTTTTGGACTGATTTTCAGACAGTTTGGGCAGTTTTTACTTAGGCTAACTAAAAGGGAGAAAACGTATGCTCTTAATTATTTTGGGAGAATTAGGCCACTAGATACTGTGTTCGGAATTCAGCGTTGTCACTGGCGTTCAATCCCATCCAGTTTTTGTAGGCGTTTCAGTGATGTTTCAATCTTTTCAGATGGATCGTGAGGTGATTTATTTTGTTCAAACAATGTTGTTAAGAGCAGTCCCACAATTTTATTTCTATGTGCACTTTCTATTTTGAAGCAAGTGGGATTAACTTGAAGAGTTCAGTAACAAGTATGACATTGCTACAGTGGGTAAAACATCCACTACTATTCTTTGATTTTGTCTCTAACTGAACTACTTCATTTCAATTTTAACAATGTACAGTTTAAGTTCATTATGTACATCTTTTTGTTGTATACATGATGAAAGTTGGAATGTTCAGTGAATTCTAGCCGTATTTTTTAACTACTGTTGCTTAATGCAGTTGATGATTGTCATGTGAACTTTTTTTGACATCTTTTCTCTGTTCTGTAGGTTTTTTGTGCAGCTTGCTGCAGTCTGAAATGCAAACTCCATTATATGGACATGAAAGAGGCTCGAGTTTGTGTAACTTGCCATACTGTCCTTACAAGTTGTAAGTTACTTTCCTTTTCTTTTTAACAGCAATGTGCTTTGGAGGGTTAAAATCTTAAAATAGGCCATTCAAACTTTATTTTGCTGTTTAAATGTTTGATATGTCAGTCATTAAGTAATTATGCCTTCTTTCTGAAAGTGTGTTGAGTAATACAATACTCCGTATAATTCGTGGGTGTTTTCTCATTTCATTATAATGATGTTTGGTATGCTTTCCTTTTATTGGTCAGAGTATTGAGTACAGGAATTGGGAGGTCAAGTTGCGGCTGTACAGGACATTGGTTAGGCCACTGTTGGAATATTGCATGCAGTTCTGGTCTCTTTCCTATCGGAAAGATGTTGCGAAACTTGAAAGGGTTCAGAAAAGATTTACAAGGATGTTGCCAGGGTTGGAGGATTTGAGCTATAGAGAGAGGTTGAACAGACTGGGACTGTTTTCCGTGGAGCATTAGAGGCTGAGGGGTGACCTTATAGAGGTTTATGAAATTGAGGGTCACGGATAGGATAAACAGTCTTTTCCCTGGCGTGGGGGAGTCTGCAACTAGAGGGCATAGGTTTAGGGTGAGAGGAAAGATATAAAAGAGAACGTAAGGGGCAACTTTTTCACGCAGAGGATAGTATGTGTATGGAATGAGCTGCCAGAGGAAGTGGTGGACGCTGGTACAATTGCAACATTTAAAAGGCATCAGGATGGATATATGAATAGGAAGGATTTGGAGGGACATGGGCTGGGTGCTGGCAGGTGTGACTAAATTGGGTTGGGATATCTAGTCGGCAATGGTTGGACCAAAGGGTCTGTTTCCATGCTGTACATCTGTATGACGCTATGACACTATGTATGTCCTGCCACTGCACAGAGACAAGAAACTTGTGCTACTGCTGTCATTGTGTGCTGGGACCTTGAAGTCACCGTTCAGTCTGCCCATCAGCATATGCACAGTATCACTGGTCGCAAGGAAAGCTTGTATCACCTTGTGTTTGCTTCTAGTTGCTGCCCAGGGAAGGATAAATGACTGAAACCGAGCAGCAAACTGATGGATGTAGTGAGGTCTAAGTGTGGACAAGTGTTGCAAGTGCAGTAGTGGGAATGTCACAATCCCAAGATTTTGATTGTTGAAAAAATTTAAAACTCATTCTTTTTAATTGGTCCTATTCCTTGCCACTAACAGTAATGCTACAGAGACTGACTGTGAGGTTGTCTTGTAGCCATAGGTCATCCAGTTAAATCATGGCTGGTAACTATTTTGTCTCCATTTATCCTTTGTTTCCCTATCCAATGGTAACATTGCAAGACAAAATTCTACCTGTCTCAATCTTGAAAAATTTCAATTGATCTAGCCTTTTGGAGGAGAGAGAGACTTGAAAGTTTGCACTACCCTCTGTGAATATTCTGATTTATCCATTCACACCTGAATGACTTAGACTCTGATTTTATGCCTATGCTCCTTGTTTTGGTTTTCCACATCATTTTAGTCTGGAGCATTGTGAACAATAAACGTCCATTAGTCGTCTTCTGAAGAAGAGTCATACTGGACTAAAATTATTTAACTCGGTTTCTCTCTCCACAGATGCTGCCAGGTTTGCTGAGTTTCTCTAGCATTTTCTGTTTGTTACTGTCGGCAAAATGGGCCAGCATCTCCGGAAAGATGTGCAGATTTTAAAGGATGTAGAAGTGTTTTATCAGGATGTTATGTGAGGGAGCTCAGTTATGGTGAAAGAATGCAAAACTTAATAAGTTGACTGAATTAAGACTGAGAGACCATAAGACATAGGAGTGGAAGTAAGGCCATTCGGTCCATCGGGTCCACTCCGCCATTTAATCATGGCTGATGGGCATTTCAACGCCACTTACCCGCACTCTTCCCCCAGCCCTTGATTCCTTACGAGATCAAGAATTTATCAATCCCTGCCTTGAAGGCATTTAATATACCGGCCTCCACTGTGCTCTGGGCCAATGAATTGCACAAGCGCACCACTCTGGCTGAAGAACTGTCTTCTCATTTCCATTCTAAATTTACCTCCTCTCATTCTAAGGTTTGCCCACGGGTCTCCCTGCCTAACAGAAACAAAATCCCATCATTCACCATTTCTAAGCCATGCATAATCTTGGAAGTTTCTATTAAATCTCCCCTCAAGTTTCTAAACTCTAATGAATACAATCCCAGAATCCTCAGCCAGTTAAGGTTTCAAGGTGATAAGTTTTGCTAGAATAAATAGGAATGGCAGTCTGATGAGTGGGCCAATGACTAGAGATCATAGAAACAAAATCATTTGGAAGAGGACTGGAGGGGGGAGTTTCTTTTTCAATTAGATTTCAGGATCTAAAACATCACTAGTGAAAGCGATAACTTAGTGGTATAATCGTTAGATTACTAATCAAGCAACTTAGTCTTCTGGGAACCCAGATTCAAATCCCGATTTCCTACAGACTGTAGGATTTGAATTTGGTTTATTAAAACTAATCTGGAACGAAGTCACTATCTGCTTCAGATTTTCGAAGCCTTTCCCCATTTGGAAAATAGTCCACAGCTCTATCTTCCTACCAAGCACATATCCTCACAACTTCTCATATATATGTATCAATCTACCATTTCTTTGCCCACTCTCCGAGCCTGGTCACATCCTTCTGCAGCTTCCCTGCTTCCTTCACACTACCAGGCCCTCCATCTATCTTTGTTGCTACATTCATGGATGACATAATGCCCTCAGTTCCTTTTATCCAAATGGTTAAGGTATTGTTGTGGACCAGACCAAACCACCACAAAATATATTAAGAATATGGTCTAGACTCTAACTACTTTTTCCTTATTTTAATGGCAGGTGCCAGATGGAATTTGATTGGTCAAACTACCAGTCTTGAAGCAAAACATACTTTATTTATACACTATGGTTAAAATACACAAGAAAGAAGGAATTGGAATAACTTGACTCTATTGGGAAAACTTAACAGAATAATAGATTATTTTATAACTAAACAATAGCTATTCTAGTATAGTTGCATCCTATACGCGCACCCTTTGTAAAGGCAAATGCAGTAAAATAAATTGTCTCATATGCAGTCCTCCAGTCCAGTAGGAAAAACATCAGGAGAAAACTCAGTAGCAGGGAGAGATGTTATGCAACTCCCAAAACCAGCTTCAAGACCCCAGCAGGTATTGCTACTGAAAACGTAGAACTAAAAATCCTGGTTCTATGGGAACTTGATCCCCACCTATTCAGGCTGCTTCTATTGTTCCTACTTTTTAAAACAAAACAACCCTAAAGCCTCAAGCTATTGGATTCAAATGGCTTGACACTTCTATCTTTAAAATCTGTCTTCAAAACGAAACAGGACAAAATACACCTCTTAAAGCCATCGTATCGTCACAGTATAATATGAATAGTTGTGGTCCCGACATTGACCCTTGTGGAACTCCATTCGTCACCAGCTGCTGTTCTGGAAAAAAAAAACCCCTTTAACCCTACCTTGCCCCTTATTCCATGGACTCTTACCTTATTAGCAGCCTCCTGTGCGTCACCTTGTCAAAGGCTTTTGGAAACCCATACAGATCATATTCACTGGCTTTCTTTTGTCTAACTTGCTCACTACCTCCTCAAAGAATGCTAACTGGCTTGTCAGGCATGGCACCCACTTGATGCCATGCTGACTCCTATTTACCATGCACTTCCAAATGCAGCAACCTTTTATTAACTGGTATTTCTGGGACCAAGGGTGTACCGGTTGATCAAGGGGTCCACATAATGTAAAAATGCACCGTAAATAATAGAAATGTAATGCAGGAGGTATACACATCATTCTACTCTATTTACAGTATAAATCACTTAAAACTTACCAGCTGACAGCCTTCTCATTCTTGCCCTCAACTCATGACTCTGATATTGTGGAGATTATGATAAAACAGTAAACTTGTGTGTCAGGTTTATAATTTTTGCCAATTTACTAAAAGTGCAGGTTCATCAAGCTGCCAGTTAAAACAAAGTTTGCTATATTTACAATTTTATTCTTAATAATGGTCTCTAAATCTTAGCAACAACGGAGGTCAGGCTAACCAGCCTGTAGTTTTCCGGTCTTCTGCCTGCCTCCCTTAAGCGTGGATGTCCTCTGGAACCCTCCCTGATTAGTGATTCCTGAAGGATTACCAATCTTTGTACGATCTCCTCCGCTATCTCTTTCACATCTCTGGGGTGCAGTCCATTTGGTCATGGTTTGTCTATCTCCAGACCTTTCAACTTCCCAGGAGCTTTCAGCTGTCCATCAGTCTATTATATTTGCACTGGATTATCCTTTCTGATACATTTATCACAGTCCCCTAAATGTTCCCCCACTGGCATTTGATCGCATGGCCCACCTTCTTTCCAAGAACCATGTGTAGTAATACCTCCTTTTCTTCTTGGACTTTTCACATACTGCTATGGAAAATGCTCCTGACCGCAATCTAAAAATGCTTGTTTCTCTCTCTTAATTACCGCTATCACAGTCTGTATTTGGGTATTTTAAGTTTGACACTATAGCTGCTCTGTAATGCATGCACCTGTCTATAATTTCCTTTCACATTTAAACCTAATCTTTCCTGCTGATTGGTGGTCTATAGACTATATTGGCCAGTGTAATTACATCCTCCTTCCTTTGCTCCAGCAAAATCAGTTCTGTACTTTAAACCTTCCGAGATGCCCTCTTTCTCCACTAGACTCTGATGAAACATGTTTAGAAGAACAATGTGAATTGGCTTTAACGTGATTGAAGAATTTAGACCATTATTTGAAGAATGCACCCTTTCCTTATCTGTATTGGCTATAATGTGATTCTAACCCTATTAGCTTAAATAGTGCAGATTTGCATGATTTTCCTAAAGCTCAAGATTGCAGGAGAACAGGAACTATTGCTTTATTTCAGAACAAAGCTGCAGTATTTCTGTGTGCCTTGGTATTCCTTTCTAATGTTCCTGGTTCCTTCACTGTTACAGATTTAGTATAAAATATCTCTAACAGCACTAGTAAAATGCCTTGCAAGGAACTCCGTTACAGTTCTGTTTGGGTGCAATCCATCTGGCTTGTACAGGTGCCATCTCCCCGAGAAATCAGTCCTGTATCTTGGGAATCTAATGTCCTTCCTCTGTCATCTTTCTTGTCACACATTCAGCTGTTTTATTTTCCTGTTTCTGTATTGTGTAGTACTGGGAATAATCTTCATTTTTAGAGGTCCTGCTTGTTAATTTAACTAGATCCCTAAATTCTGACTGCAAAACCATATACTATTATACTCTGTAGCTGGTACCAAATGGAACACAGCTTCTGGCTGATCACCCTCCCCAGAAGAATGACCTGGAACCACTGACATCTTGACCCTAAAACCAAGAAGGCAACATTTCACCCTGGAGTTATCCCTCCAGCTGCAAAAATGTCTGTTTGTTTCTCTAACTGATGAACCCTGTATTACCAATCTTCCATTCTTCTTTCTGTAGCTAAACCACCTGAAGTGCCACAGACTTGACTCTTGTAGGTAGTATACAATGATGCTTCTTAAAAATTCTGCTCTCTTTAATGGTAAAATGAGGTTTTAATTAACATAATGTTTCAATTGATTGTTAAAATTTGGGTTTGTAAGAATCTAAGGGAGGCGATCAGTGATCCCAGATTAGTAAACCAGAACCCCATCCCGTTTTATGCCCCTTTCAAACTGGTGTGACTGGATTTGAATAGAAGCTTTCAGCTCAAACTGAACAAAACTTGCTGAACTGAAGAAGGACCCCAACCATAATGGCATTCAATGGCTTGGAGTCATGTGCTGGTTCAGCAGTGCTCGAGTGTCCTCTTGCTACTAAACAAGTATTTTGCATCAGTATTTACTGTGGAAAAGGAGATGAAAAATATAGAATGTAGGGATATAAATGGTGACATCCTGAAAAATGTCCATATTACAGAGGAGGAAATGCTGGATGTCTTGAAACGCATAAAGGTGGATAAATCCCCAGGACCTGATCAGGTGTACCCTAAAACTCTGTGGGGAAGCTAGGGAAGCTGGGCCTCTTGCTGAGATATTTATATCATCAATAGTCACAGGCAAGGTGCTGGAAGACTGGAGGTTGACTGAGGTGCCACTGTTTAAGAAAGTTGGTAAGGACAAGCCAGGGAACTATAGACCAGTGAGCCTGACGTCCGTGGTGGGCAAGTTGTTGGAGGGAGTCCTGAGGACAAGATGTACATGTATTTGGAAAGGCAAGGACTGATGAGGGATAGTCAACATAGCTTTGTGTGGGAAATCATGTCTCACAAACTTGATTGAGTTTTTTGAAGAAGTAACAGAGGATTGATGAGGTCAGCGGTAGGTGTGATCTATATAGACTTCAGTAAGGCATTTGACAAGGTTCCCCATGGGAAGCTGGTTAGCAAGGTTAGATCTCACGGAATACAAGGAGAACTAGCTGTTTGGATACAGAACTGGCTCACAGGTAGAAGACAGAGGCTGGTGGGGGAGGGTTGTTTTTCAGGCTGGTGGGGGAGGGTTATTTTTCAGACTGGAGGCCTGTGACCAGTGGAGTGCCACAAGGATCGGTGCAAGTCCACTACTTTTTTGTCATTTATATAAATGATTTTGGATGCGAGCTTAAGAGGTATAATTAGTAAGTTTACAGATGACACCAAAATGGGAGGTGTATTGGACAGTGAAGAAGATTACCTCAGATTACAACAGGATCTTGATCAGATGGGCCAATGGGCTGAGAAGTGGCAGATGGAATTTAATTCAGATAAATGTGAGGTGCTGCATTTTGGGAAAGCAAATCTTAGCAGGACTTATACACTATATGGTAAGGTCCTAGGGAGTGTTGCTGAACAAAGAGACCTTGGAGTGCAGGTTCATAGCTCCTTGAAGGTGGAGTCGCAGGTAGATAGGATAGTGAAGAAGGTGTTTGGTATGCTTTCCTTTATTGGTCAGAGTATTGAGTACAGGAGTTGGGAGG
>NC_057720.1:41785895-41794777 GCF_004010195.1 Chiloscyllium plagiosum | reverse complement strand
TCGGAAAGATGTTGTGAAACTTGAAAGGGTTCAGAAAAGATTTACAAGGATGTTGCCAGGGTTGGAGGATTTGAGCTATGGGGAGATGCTGAACAGGCTGGGGCTGTTTTCCCTGGAACGTCAGAGGCTGTGGGGTGACCTTAGAGGTTTACAAAATTATGAAGGGCATGGATAGAATAAATAGACACCAGTCTTTTCCCTGGGGTGGGGTAGTTCAGAACTAGAGGACATAGGTTTAGGATGAGGAGGGGAAAAATATAAAAGAAACCTAAGTGGCAACTTTTTCACGCAGAGGGTGGTACGTGTATGTAATGAGCTGCAGAGGAAGTGGTGGAGGCTGGTACGATTGGAACATTTAAAAGTCATTTGGATAGATATCTGAATAGAAAGGGTTTGGAGGAATATGGTCTGGGTGCTGACAGGTGGGACTAGATTGGATTGGGATATCTGGTCGGCATGGACATGTTGGACTGGAAGGGTCTGTTTCCGTGCTGTACATCTGACTCTGACTACTCCTTGTCACAACATCTGGGAAAATCAGAATTCTAATTGCAGTGATTGTAACTAGGTCAGCCAGGTGGACCTCATAGAATGAGTTCTCTGGGGCTGTTAACCTGGTCCAATCAGGGAGTCCTGGCTGACAGGAAAAAAAACAGGAGTAAACAACATCCTGCTCAGTTGGACGGCTGACTCTGAAGGATCTACATCAGTATTAAGGATGCTCAATGTGTAAATAGAAGGTGACTTGGTGATGGGATACCAACCTAGTTGTTTCAGTGATGAGACAAGCACGGTCCTGAGGAAATCTGCTCTCAACAGTTGTCTTTGAGTTGGGGTAAGGTTTCTGGCATCATGCTGTTATTTGGGAAACTTGATTTGTTTGATCCTGCCATCGAAGGTTGGGTCCAGTATGTGGAAAGAATTTTTTTTTCAGGCAAATGTTGGGGCAGATGAAAAGTAATGAGTAACTCTCCTGACAGCTTGTGGACCTGCAACGTTCCCTGACCAGATACTAAAACTTTTCAAGAGTTGACAGGTTTAGTTAATAAATATTACGACCTCAAGTCAAGTCTAATTCTGAGTATCAGAATTACTCCATTCAACAACCAGGGGAATCTGTATCGGGTATTTTTAAGATGACTGGCAGAGGCATGTGACTTTGTTTTAACACTTAATGAGATGCTGAGACCCTGTTTGGTGTGTAGAATGAATGATTTAACCATGCAAAAATGCCTACTAACTGAAGCCCAGTTGGACTTCAAACAGGCATTAAAATTGGCTTTATCATTGGAAAATGCAGCAAGTAGAGCATGAGAGTTGGACGGTGGTATTCCAATGGAAATGGACATCCTTGCCAGTCTGACCGAGCTTGGAAAAGACTACTTGAGGGAAGATGATTCCATACCCTCCCTCAGAGCATATCCTGAACAGAGGCAGTCTGGGTCAACCCACAGCAAAACCCCAAAACAAAGCCAAGCCTCAACCGAATAGTTAAAATTTTCTTCGGGATATAGTCTGGCAAGTCATTGTAGTCACTGCCGGTAAGCGGACTCTAGACAGCAAAAGAGTCTGAATTGAGTAAGAACTGTTAGGCCAGTATCCAGGAGTGTGCAGCCCTCATATCTGGTTTGGAACATTTGAAGTTGCTGAGCAACATTCAAATCAAAATAAACATCTAGTTAAATGGTCAACTGGTTTTAATGAAGGTCGATACAGGCATGGCCATTTCTATGATCACAGAACTAGTCGTTAACAAAATTTGCTCTAGACGCCAACCCTTAAGGATGCAACTTCGGTCCCGGTCTCTTATGAGAAGCAGCTGGTTCAGTTACCATTGATTGTAATAAAAGACTTGATGGGCAAAATTGCTTGATAAAGATTCACCTAGATTGCCTCAGCTTTTTTTGATTCTAGTGACATCTTAATAAATGAGATTTTTCAGGAAGGTCGAGGGACTGTCAAGGAGCCAAGGCCATCTTGCATGTTGACCAGGAAACATTTCCATGACTCTGCAAGGCCCATTGTCGAAGCCTCCCTGAGAGCTTCAGTGGGTAAGGGAGGACTCCCTACTGGAGTCTATTCAACCTTCCCTGGTTCTGTCCCTGAGTTCGTTCGATTGCCTGGAATAAAATTCTTAGAAGCAGTCCATTCGAGGTTTAGCACATATATTTAGACATTTACTACAATACCACAGTTAGGGTAACAAGACACCAAGCCTGAGTCTTAAGTAGAGGTTCTAAAACATCAGGAGAAAGTGAGGACTGCAGATGCTGGAGATCAGAGCTGAAAATGTGTTGCTGGAAAAGCACAGCAGGTCATGCAGCATCCAAGGAGCAGGAGAATCGACGTTTCGGGCATGAGCCCTTCTTTGGCTCATGCCCGAAACGTCGATTCTCCTGTTCCTTGGATGCTGCCTGACCTGCGCTTTTCCAGCAACACTTTTTCAGTTCTAAAACCTCAGCAGAGTCGCGGTACCAGCACTTTCCAACCTCGTGCTCTCTCAGACTACTCCAAAAATGGTACTCGCAATCTTTAGTATTTATACAATTTTTGCCCACTAAACATGTCAATCAAACACCTGCTGATGAACATGATGTCCTCCCCACATTTCTGCTGTGCTTGTGATGAACTTGTTAGACTTTTGATCACATTACTAGAATAGTGATGACGAAACTGCCCTTGTACTGACTCCGGTGATGACATTAAGTGTAGATATCCTCTGAAGTTTGGTCACGTACTCATTACCTCATGTCCTTGTTTAAACCGGATTACTGGCTATTTTTTAAAAATGTCTTAAAATCATTCTTCATTGTTTTCCACCTCACATGCTTGATTAGTAAACTTTTTATTCAAACCCCTATTGTCTTTCCTCATAGGTACTTGAAGTGATCTGTCAAAGGCTTTTGTTCCTCCTTAATGACTAATTAAGCTTCATAGCTGCCTAAATTTGTTCTTGTACAGAGCTGGACTTCCTGCTTTTCCAAGCAAAGTTATCTATCTTAATACTTTTTGCTTTTTTCTAACATTCTTTGGGTTCTTTAATTATATGCTTTTCCTTCGTGTCTTTTCTCACCATCACCATCCAGTGCTATTCGTCTTATGGGCAAAAGTAGAGGCAGAAACCAGAAGGCTGGAAAGCAAAGAAATTATCAAACCTGTTCAGATTGTGGAATTAGCAGCACTGGTTGTACGGATTTGCCTTTGTGGGGATTTTAAACAAATGGTAAACTGCTTCTTGCAGCTGGATATCCCATCTGTCACATTAAGGATTTATACACTAAGCTGGGAATGTGCCTTGTGTACTTGCAGTTGTGGTTAGGTGAAGATTCTCACAAGTGTGTAATGGTTTGCACCAATATGAGACTGTGTCATCTGGGGTATTGTCAGCCTGTGCAATATTTCAGTGGAAAATGGAGATTATTTTACTTGGCCACCATTTATCTGGGTGACATGCTAATAATAGAGAAGACCAATCAGGAGAACTTGGACATAGTCCTCAGACGTTTTCTCCTAGGCAGGCATACGTGTAAGAAGGGAAAACATGTGTTCCAGGCATCCCAAGTGATCTACTTCGGCTACAGAGTCGACAAGATCGTGTGATGTGTTAGAGGATAGTGAGAGTGATCAGAGGTGCCCGGGTTCCCTTGGCTGTGCAGGAGATTAGGTCTTTCCTTGAGCTGGTGAATTATAACAAAGTTCATATGCAACCATGCCTCCATTCTGGCACCATTGTATCAATTTTTAAAAAAAAAAAGGGTCAGCCTTGGAAATGGTGTATAACCAAGCCATAGCTTTCAGGGATGTGCAGAAGCAGCTATCATTCTCTCAGGTGTTGGCACATGATGAACCCAAGTGAAATCTGCTTTTCACACAACATGCCTCCTTGTATGGCATTGGAGTAGTATTCAGCTCATAGGTGGCCCAATGGAGAGGAACACCCAATAGCGTCCAGGACATTGGCTAACGCAGAGCATGAATACACCCAGGTAGGGAAGGAATGTTTGACAGTCATAGTTGGAGTCAGGAAGTTCCACTGGTACCTGTTACAGATGTAAATTTATAATACGAACAGACCATAAACCCTGCCAGGTCTACTTGACAAGGCAGTGTTGCCCATAGCTTCAGGCTGATTCAGTGGTTGGCTGTAATACTAAGTGTGCATTAGTACAAATTGGGACACCTTGAAGGCCAAGTAGCAAATGTGGATGTATTCAGCTGCCTCCTGCTGACTTATGCTATCAGTGGTACTGCCACTGGACGTCCATAAGGGTTTTAGATCTTTTGGGCATGCTTCCAGTCACAACTGGCAAGATCAGACTTTGGATGCAGAAAGATCTGGTCCTGGCAAAGCTGAAACATCTGGTGGTGATGGGGAAACCAAAGGGCCATCATAAGCAGAATTGAAATCACCTTTGACCCAGACAGATCAGATCATGGTAGAGGATGGTGCATTATTATGGGGAGCAAGAGTGAATGTCCTGAGCAAAGATTGTTGCCAGGTACTGGCTGAACTCCTCCAGGGTCATTCAGGTTTCCAAAATGAAGACATTGATGAAAGTATATCTGGTGGCCAGGATTGGATGCAGACATGGTTTTGGTGTGACAGTGCCCAGAGTGCCAAGAAGGACAAAAATTACTGCTAGCAGCTCCCCTACGTTTGTGGGAATGGTGGTGTAAACTCTGGACTCAGTCACATGGTGACTGTGCAGATCATTTCATGGTCTCAATGTTCTTAGTCATTGTGATGTGTATACAGTTCATTTGTCAAACAGGAGGATGACGATAGAAAAACTGCATGCATCTTTGCAATACGCAGACTCCCAGAGTTGTTGGTTACAGGTAACAGGCCATTGTTTACCAGCAGGGAATAAATATTTCCTAATGGGTGTTTTACATATAAGGACAACGCCATACCATCCGTCATCCAATGGTCTTACAGAAACAACCTTCATCTTCACTGGATATCAAATTGTCCTGGTTCCGATTTGATTATAGGACCATCCCTCATGCAAGTACAGGGATAGCTGCAGCAAAGTTGCTAATGGGGAGAAGGCTCTGCACCAAGTTAAACTTGATCTTCTCAGACCTGATGGGGTGAGGGGAAGTGAAACAACATTGGGAATGCCAGTGCTACAAAGAACACTTTTCTCTAAATGAGAGAGACTGTTCACTTTGGGGCAAAGTTTGGTATAGGAACCATGGGAAAGGCCCTGCAAGGGCAAGAGGCATAGTCAATCTGATGTCAAGTCCAGTGATCCACAAAGTTTGGGTAGGTGCAATGGTCCTGAATAAGCATGTGGACGATATCAAAGCTACAAATGCACAAACCATATGATACCTGGCTCCTTGACAGCCTTTCCGACTGTTCAGGATCCCTCTGTGGGTTCTTCATCTTCAGGTGTTGAAGAAAGATCTGAATCTAGATGGACATGGTAGATGTCACTGCCTTGTTGCCTTTGCCAGCTGAAGAATAGAATGAATTTCTTTCGAGATGCTTGAATGCAAGAGGTGAGCTACTGTGCTGCTCATTTCGAGGCAAAGTTGGAGGAACCTCACCTGGTGCTAAAATGCCCCAGGACAAGCTTAAAAAAAAAGAAACTGGCCCACATTCTTAGGTGCAGAGGGGGTGTGATGTAGCAATGGTGAGGAGATCAGTCGGGTGATCCAGTTAATCTGGCCCAATCAGGGAACCCTGGCTGACAGAGGTAAACAGCAGTGGCAGATCACCTGTTCACCTGAGAGGTGGTGATGAGGAAGTTGGATTCTCCACTTGTAAGTAAAGGATGTCTTGGGATACTAGCCTCTGGAGTGAGTTCACTAATCCAAGATTAGCCAAGCTGCGTTCCTCTGGTGCCTTTACAATTCTTGAGATAATTGGAGGTTTGTTCATCTTGTGATCCAATTTACAGAAATTTAGAAGTAAACAGAATCAATAGTTAAATTGGTTGCAATAGCAGTAATCATTAAGTTCTTGCTATCAGTAAGTGGAGCAAACCTCTGTTACCTTCTGTATGGAATGACTTCCTGTGACTTTGATTTCTTTTTTTGACCTGAGGTTGTTTACTTGACACTGATCCGCTGGTCGACAATCTTAACAATAATAGAAGGTAAACAAAGGAAAACCATTTTACTCACTCGAATCTAAAAATTCTGCCCATTTGAAGTGACTTAAAAGCAGTTTGTATTCATTTCAACTCAAAGTACAATAATTACATGTTGTTTTTGTCACACAAAAGATTGCTTTGCTTTGTCTTTGACCATTCTCGTCCCTATCAGTTTAAAAGCCAGTTCCTCTTTATCATTATCTTTCTCCTCTTCTTCCATTGCCCTTTACTGGAAGGTTGGAACCAAGACGTGATCTTTTGAATCTTGATGTAGCCTCCTCAATCTCTCGAGCCAATTTGGCGACCTAAATACGGTATAAGCTTACCAATTTTGAGGATAACTCTAATTCAAAACCAATCGCAAATTATTACATTAAATAGTTTTAAAATTGTGACTGTTTACTGTGTACTCTCAGTAATACAAGCCTATGCTGGCTAGTTTGGGAACCTGGAATATGGTGAATGGTACTTTTTAACAATTTGCTTATGTGCTTTAAAACCACATTATAGTACTTTGTGTAACTCTTTTTAGACCAGGTCAAAATGTTTCTTTTTTTATTGCAGTATCTTTCAATTTTTTTTTTTTGAAAAGTGTGATTGCAATTTGAAGTGATGATGACTTAAAATCACTTGTAGGCTGTTAACATTAAGGGGCGAGTGATTCGTGTATGCTATTTCAAGTCCACGAATGAACTGAAAAAGAACTTGTTCCATTTGTGCTGCGGATGAGTGCTTGTATTGTTCCACTGTCATGAAGTCACTCAGTGCTTTAAAGAACTGATAGTCGATTGGTGGGCGGCATGGTGGCACAGTGGTTAGCACTGCTGCCTCACAGCGCCAGAGACCCGGGTTCAATTTCCGCCTCAAGCGACTGACTGTGTGGAGTTTGCACATTCTCCCCGTGTCTGCGTGGGTTTCCTCCGGGTGCTCCGGTTTCCTCCCACAATCCAAAAGTGTGCAGGTTAGGTGAATTGGCGATGCTAAATTGCCCGTAATGTTAGGTGCAGGGGTAAATGTAGGGGTATGGGTGGTTTGTGCTTTGGCGGGGCGGTGTGGACTTGTTGGGCCGAAGGGCCTGTTTCCACACTGTAAAGTAATCTAATCTAATCTAAATACCAAAACTGACACATCACTTAATAGTAGGTGGGTCCAGTCAGAGTAGACCTTGAAGCAAGTTAGTTTGTGAATATGAACAGTGATATTGGTACAACATATACATTGGTTAATGAAATGTTGGACTTCTGGAAGCTATGAACTGATGATATAAACCTCGTCCTATACCTATAACAGTAAAACTGTGGTTGACAAGATCTGGCCGGCATGGTAGTTGGAATGCAGCTTTCTTGGAGATTGGTTCAGTTTTTGTGGACTTAAAGTAATTCATTGTATTTCTAAAATAATTGAATTTAGTGTTTTAAATGAGAGTTGGGTATAAATTGCACCAACACTCATAGAGATGTACAGCATGGAAACAGACTCTTCAGACCAACTCATCCATGCTGATCAGATATCCCAACCCAATCTAGTCCCACCTGCTAGCACCCGGCCCATATCCCTCCAAACTCTTCCTATTCATATACCCATCCAAATGCCTCTTAAATGTTGCAATTGTACCAGCCTCCACCACATCCTCTGGCAGCTCATTCCATACTGCATGAAAACGTTGCCCCTTAGGTCTCTTTTATATTTTTCTCCTCTCGCCCTAAACCATTGCCCTCTAGTTCTGGACTCCCTGACCCCAGGGAAAAGACTTTGTCTATTTATCCTACCCATGCCTCTCATAATTTTGTAAATCTCAATAAGGTCACCCCTCAGCCTCTGAATACCAAAACTGACACATCACTTAATAGTGGGTGGGTCCAGTCAGAGTAGACCTTGAAGCAAGTTAGTTTGTGAATATGAACAGTGACATTGGTACAACATATACATTGGTTAATGAAATGTTGGACTTCTGGAAGCTATGAACTGATGATATAAACCTCGTCCTATACCTATAACAGTAAAACTGTGGTTGACAAGATCTGGCCGGCATGGTAGTTGGAATGCAGCTTTCTTGGAGATTGGTTCAGTTTTTGTGGACTTAAAGTAATTCATTGTATTTCTAAAATAATACAATGAAAACAGCCCCAGCCAGTTCAGCCTCTCCCTGTAGCTCAGATCCTCCAACCCTGGCAGCATCCTTGTAAATCTTTTCTGAACCTTTCAAGTTTCACAACATCTTTCCGATAGGAAGGAAACCAGAATTGCAAGCACTATTCCAACAGTTGCCTAACCAATGTCCTGTACAGCTGCAACATGACCTCCCAACTCCTGTACTCAATACTCTGACCAAAAAAGAAAGCATACCAAACACCGCCTTCTCTATCCTATCTACCTGCGACTCCACTTTCAAGGAGCTATGAACCTGTACTCCAAGGTCTTTGTTCAGCAACACTCCCGGGGACCTTACCATTAAGTGTATAAGTCCTGCTAAGATTTGCTTTCCCAAAATGCAGCACCTCACATTTATCTGAATTAAATGCCATCTGCCACTTCTCAGCCCATTGGCCCATCTGGTCCAGATCCTGTTGTAATCTGAGGTAACCCTCTTCGCTGCCCACTACACCTCCAGTTTTGGTGTCATCTGCAAACTTACTAACTGTACCTCTTATGCTTGCATCCAAATCATTTATGTAAATGACAAAAAGTAGAGAGCCCAGCACCGATCCTTGTGGCACTCCACTGGTCACAGGCCTCCAGTCTGAAAAACAACCCTCCACCACCACCCTCTGTCTTCTA
>NC_057720.1:41767016-41784352 GCF_004010195.1 Chiloscyllium plagiosum | reverse complement strand
TTATGGTCGCTGGCCCCAAAGTGCTCCCCCACTGACACCTCATTCACCTGTCCTGCCTTATTTCCCAAGAGTAGGTCAAGTTTTGCACCTTCTCTAGTAGGTACATCCGCATACTGAATCAGAAAATTGTCTTGTACACACTTAACAAATTCCTCTCCATTTCAACCTTTAACACTATGGCAGTCCCAGTCAATGTTTGGAAAGTTAAAATCCCCTACCATAACTACCCTATTATTCTTACAGATAGCTGAGATCTCCTTACAAGTTTGTTTCTCAATTTCCCTCTGACTAATGGGGGGATCTATAATACAATCCCAATAAGGTGATCATCCCTTTCTTATTTCTCAGTTGCACCCAAATAACTTCCCTGGATGTATTTCCAGGAATATCCTTCCTTAGCAAAGCTATAATGCTATCCCTTATCAAAAGTGCCACGTCCCCTTCTCTTTTGCCTCCTTTTCTATCCTTCCTGTAGTATTTAGCCTGGAACATTAAGCTGCCAGTCCTGTCCATCCCTGAGCCATGTTTCTGTAATTGCTATGATATGCCAGTCCCATGTTCCTAACCATGCCCTGAGTTCATCTGCCTTCCCTGTTATGCCCCTTGCACTGAAATAAATGCAGTTTAATTTATTAGTCCTACCTTGTCCCTGCCTGCCCTGACTGTTTGACTCACCTCTGTTCTCCTCTCGGATCGATCTCTTTCCTCACTCTGCCTCTGGGTCCCACCCCCCCACCTTACTAGTTTAAATCCTCCCAAGAAGTTCTAGCAAATTTTCCTGCCAGTATATTATCCCCTTCCAATTTAGGTGCAATCCGTCCTCCTTGTATAGGTCACTTCTATCCCAAAAGAGATTCTAATGATCCAAAAATGTGAATCCTTCTCCCATACACCAGCTCCTCAGAAATGCATTCATCTGCTCTATCCTCCTATTCCTGCTCTCACTAGCTCATTGCACTGGGAGTAATCCAGATATTACTACCCTTGAAGACTTCCTTTTTAAATTTCTGCCTAACTCTGTAATCTCCCTTCAGAATCTCAATCTTTTTCCTTCCAATGTCGTTGGTTCCAATGGATTGAAAGTTTTAAAAATATTTATAGAAACACACTTCTCTATCGCATGATTACCAACATTTAATAAATCTCAAGCTCATAAGTTTTCCTCTACTTGCAGTTTTATTTTTGTTTCTGATTCCAAGCACTAGTGTGCTTCCTTTATTGAAGTAATATTAAGCAATAATGGCTGTTGGTTAGACCTTCATCGTTGTTACGAGCATTTCTGCACTCCCAACATCTGCGCTCCCAATGATTATAACTTGTGAAAAACCTTTTTTTAAAATAAATACTAGCTATAAAAAAGATCTTTCTCTCTTTGCTGCTTCTATGCTGTTTCTACAAAAAGAAAATAGTATAGGCGCTAGAAATGTTAATAAAAGCAAAATAATGCACATTTTCAAAATCTAAAACAAATGGCAAATGCTTGAGAAACTCTGGTCTGGCAGCATCTGTGGAAACTGTTAATGTTTTGAGATGGTATGAGTTGTCTTCAGATCTGAACTTCATTTTGAATTGCTCTGATTCCTTTTTTGGGGTTGGGGAATGGCGGTCTTGGAGGAAGGGGATAAATACCCATGCATAGTTTACAGGGTGTGAATTGAAGACTAGGGTGTTATTTTAGTAGTGAAAATAGATGTTAAGTCGTTGCTGTGCTGAAAAAGACATGCTTGTTTGAAAGTCTGGGGTAAACCAGCTTTCAAGATCTTTGATACTTGATCTGAATTCGAGGTCACCAATTCAAGCTTCTTCCATATTCCCCTTTTTAATCATTCCACCATTTTCAGATGCTTAAATCCTAATTTCTGGGATTATCCCTTGACTGTTTGTTTATGCTTCTTGCTTTTCTACCTTTCTTTAAGGTATTCCTTAGAAGTTATCCTTTTGGTCATGCTTTTGTCAGCTGTTGCTCCTATTGCATTTTGAGATGTGGAAAAGAATGGATTGATTGAATCTTAATCAGCAAAGTCTGAAGTATGAGTTTGTTCTATGTATTTATTAGATATTGTTAATAATTTTAGGCTTTGTAAAAATCAGCCCTTATCCGATATTTAAGGTATTCACGTTTTAATAAAATGGTTTCCTTGGGAATATCTATGCTGTTTCTACAAAAAGAAAATAGTATAGGCGCTAGAAATGTTAAATCGAAACTGTTGGAATTACTCAGCAAGTCAGATAACTTGTGCAAATAGGAACACAGTTTTTAATGTTTCAGATTAATCTTTCATCAGCCCAAGAAAAAAACTGAGGGTTGCTGCTTAAGGTGTCAATTTGCCTTATTCACTTATGTTTTCTATTCCTTAATTTTAATGTGCATTTGATATAACTTTGGAAGTAGTGATGCGGAAAATGAATTAACAGGTTCTGAACTTTTAACTTAAGGTCATGAGTTTGCTAGTTTCCATATGTATGATACAACTATTTTCGCAGGAGTCATTGGACCCAAAATATTAACTCTGATTTCTCTCCATAGATGCTGCATGAGATTTTCCAGCAATTTGTTTTTTTTGCAAGGTGCATTCCATCTTGTAATTTTGAAAACAAACTATATTTATCGACTAGTGCTTTAAATGATATAAAATTATGATTTTATGTTTTGCCTTTTGCAGCTCAAGCCTGGGAGAATACATTCAGTGCCTCAGCTTCAAGCCCAAATCCCAACAATCCTGCTGAGTACTGTTCTACTATTCCCCCACTGCAACAAGCTCAGGCCTCAGGGGCACTGAGCTCTCCGCCACCCACTGTCATGGTACCTGTTGGAGTTCTGAAACACCCAGGCGCAGAAGGTAATGCTAATGTTGTACTGAAATATATATGAGCTGAGAGTTGACTTTCAATATTTTGGTATTATACCTTTGTGGGACCTATAATCCGTGGTTATTTCAGGCTTTTTGTTACTATTCTTTCAGTAAAATATTTTTCGTCTGGAAGGCATGGAGTTTTTGTGCAAGTTTCAAAAATGAAATGTAGGAAAAGGAGAGCATTTTTCAAGAAGTTTTTGAGAATGTCATAATTCTTTTTTGCAATAGTTCTTTGCTTTTGTTTTATATTCAAATTGAATTTCAGTTTTGAATAGAATGACATTTCAAAGTAGTCACACATTTTATTTGTAAGTAAAGGGCTCGAATATGATTAGGATGGTACTTGTTTGAACAAAATACATTATTGGGCTGATCTATGACAAATCGGAACCTTATCGTTTCAATGCAACTATGTACAAATTGTGTATATAACCATGCTTTCTCATGTTAAGTGTCCGTTTGTTAGAGAGTGTAGTGAGTGTCTTTAAGATCTTTGTACTTAGTGAGATCCCCAGTAAAGAACTGGAGTATTTGCATTCCATGAATAACTTGAAACTCTGGTGAATTACTGAGATCTTCCTCAAATTGAATTTTATATTATTAGGGCAGGTAGTATTTAGGTTACCCAGTTCTTTTGGTAGATATGAAAGATATTTTTAATATAGAGCATGATATGTATTGCAGTTTTGGACTGAAAATTAATGAAATGATTCTTTTGTCAATTTATTGGTAACTCTGATCGGAATTAAATCTGTAACAGATTCTATTACAGTAAGTGGTGTATCTTGGTTATTTGGAGATGCCGGTGTTGGACTAGGGTGTACAAAGTTTAAAAATCACACACCAGGTTATAGTCCAACAGGTTTAATTAGAAGCACCAGCTTTTGGAACGCTGCCCCTTCATCAGGTGGTTATCAACCACCTGATTATCATTAGTTTTACCAAGTTATAGATTTCAGTCATGGTCCTTTGCCCACTAGAAACTGGGTTTAAGGTTGTTCAGACTTAATCAAAAACCTTGAAGCAAACAGATCATTTTCAATCTACTGATCTGGATTGATGCCAAACTGTGTCCGAGGAAATAGAAACAAGTCTTAACCTATTCTGCCATCTCAGCTCCCCAGTTTTGTTTCTCTTGACCATTAATTCTGACTTTCATTGAGCCATATAGCATAGAAACAGACCCTTTTGTCCAAGTCATCTGTGCCAGCCACACACTTGACAGTTGTTTGAAAAATGGCTCTGCTTTATTTTGCTTTATTGTTAATGTATCACAGTTCTACCATTCATGTGTTTCGTGCGTTCCTATCATTGCTTTGCAACCCAAAATATCATGGACTCCAAAATCTATAACTGTTCTCTGCCCTAAAAGATGAAGCAGCATGTGTTTTTATACCTGTGATCCTGACTGTTTTACTAAGTCAGGGCAGTAATTACAGTGCTGATTAATAGGGCTGCCATGCATACAAAACCAAGGGAATTGGGTGTCAAGGGAGAGAAAGTTGAAAAAAATGGATGGTTTTGACTTGACCAGCAGCTGGGCTGTAATGCTGGCAGATGGAGGTGAGAAACCTGCTGTAAGGCTGGTTTCCTAAGTCTGCTAACTTACTTTAAAAAGCAAGTTTCCATGTAGCATCCGTCTCAAAGTTAGTAGACCCTGCATCCACTATCTTGGCTGAAGTTTACTCTGCAGGCTTGAGCTTCAAACTATAGGAAGGAAGTTCAGGCAACAGTTTAATTAAAGGTGCTGTCTTTATAATGAAATACAAGAGGTTTTTTAAAAAAAAAATTGGGCTGTTTTGTTTGAATAATAGTGGCTTAGTAGTCTCTTAAAATTATGAATTGTTTGAGATAGCAAATAGGCCACCTTGCTGATCTTTGAGGTGCCCTATTCTCTCCCTAGTTACCATTTGGTCCTTGATGTATTTGTGAAAATCCTTTTAATTCTTCTTCACTCTATTTGCCAAAGCTGTCTCAAGTCCCCTTTTTGCCCTCCTGATTTCCCTCTTCAGTATACTCCTACTGCCTTTAGAATCTGCGGATGCGCTCGATCTATCCTGTCTATTCCTGACCTGCTTCGTTCTTTTTCTTAACCATATCCTCAATTTCTTTAATCATCCAGCATTCCCTATACCTACCAGCCTTTCCTTTCACCCTGACAGGAATAGACTTTTTCTGGACTCCTGTTATCTCACTTCTGAAGGCTTCTCAATTTCCAGCCATCCCTTTACCTGTGAACATTTGCCCCCAATCAGCTTTTGACAGTTCTTGCCTAATACCTTCAAAATTGGCCTTTCTCCAGTTTAGAACTTCAACTTGTAGATCTGGTCTAACCCTTTTCCATCACTATTTTAAAACGAATAGAATTAGGTCACTGGCCCCAAAGTGCTCCCCCAC
Organism: Chiloscyllium plagiosum; assembly: GCF_004010195.1. Classification (NCBI taxonomy): domain Eukaryota; kingdom Metazoa; phylum Chordata; class Chondrichthyes; order Orectolobiformes; family Hemiscylliidae; genus Chiloscyllium; species Chiloscyllium plagiosum. Next base: position 41,779,100 of record NC_057720.1, on the reverse strand, counting down.
TGACACCTCAGTCACCTGCTCTGTCTTATATCCCAAGAGTAGGTCAAGTTTTGCACGTTCTCTAGTAGGTACATCAACATACTGAATCAGAAATTTTCTTGTACGCACTTAACAAATTCCCCTCCATCTAAACCCTAAACACTATGGCAGTCCCAGTCTGTTTGGAAGTTAAAATCCCCTACTATAACCACCCTATCATTCTTACAAATAACGGAGATCTCCTTCCAAATTTGTTTCTCAATTTCCCTCTGACTAATGGGGCGGTCTATAATACAATCCCAATAAGGTGATCATCCCTTTCTTATTTCTCAGTTTCACCCAAATAACTTCCCTGGACGTATTTCTGGGAATATCCTCTCTCAGTACAGCCATAATGTTATCCCTTATCAAAAACGCCACTCCCCTTCCTCTCTTGCCTCCCTTTTTTTTAATCCTTTCTGTAGCATTTATATCCTGGAACATTAAGCTGCCAGTCCTGCCCATCCCTGAGCCACGTTTCTGTAATTGCTATGATATCCCAGTCCCATATTCCTAACCATGACCGGAGTTCATCTGCCTTCCCTGTTAGGCCCCTTGCATTGAAATAAATGCAGTTTATCAGTCCTACCTTGTTCTCTGCTTTGTCCCTGACTGCCCTGACCATTTGACTCGCTTCTGTTCTCAACTGTACCAGTCTCAGATTGATCTTTCCTCACTATCTTCCTGTATCCCACCACCCCCCACCCCCACCCCCCTAACTAGTTTAAATTCTCCCGAGCAGCTCTAGCAAATTTCCCTGTCAGTATAGTAGTTTCCTTCCAATTTAGCTGCAATCCGACCTTCTTGTACAGGTCACTTCTACCCCAAAAGAGATTCCAATGATCCCAAAATGTGAATCCTTCCCCCATACACCAGCTCCTCAGCCATGCATTCATCTGCTCTATCCTCCTATTCTTGCCCTCACTAGCTCGTAGCACCAGAAGCAATCCAGATATTACTACTCTCGAGGACCTCCTTTTAAATTCCTGCCTAACTCTGTAATCTCCCTTCAGAATCTCAACCTTTTTCCTTCCTATTTTGTTAGCTCCTACATGTACATTGGCCTCCTGCTGGTCCCTCTTCCCCTTGAGAACATTCTGCACCCTCTGAGACATCCTTGATCCTGGCACCAGGGAAGTAACACCCCATTCTGATTTTTCACTGCTGACCAGAGAAACCTCTGTCTGTACCTCGGACTACAGAGTCCCCTAACACAGTTAATCTCTTGGAACCCAATGTACCCCTCATCGCATTAGAGCCAGTCTCAATACCAGAAACTTGGCTGTTCATGCTACGTTTCCCTGAGAATCCATTCCTCCCTCCCCCTCCCCCAAAACATTTTCCAAAACCGCATACTGGTTTGAAGTGGGGATAGCCACAGAAGACTCTTGCACTAACTGCCTATCTCTCTTATCTTTCTTGGAGTTACCCACCTATGTGACTGCATATGCAACTTTTCTCCTTTCCTATAATCTGCCATCCGTCACATCTCCTTGCTCTTCTAAATTCCTCATTGCCTCTGTTTCTCCAACCGATCCATTCAATCTGATAGGGTTCTTAGCCAACGGCATTTATTTGAGATATAACCCTCAGTAACCCATAAACTCTCCCTAAACTCCCACATCTGACAAGAAGAGCATATCACTCTACTAAAGGCCACTTTTGCTCCTTCACAATCTGCAGACCCAGAAAATAGCACCGTCCTATTCCTCTACAAAACATTGCTCCAGGTTAAATTAATAATTGTGGCTTATATTTTAAGTTTAGTCAAGAGACATATCTCAATATAACATATAATCAAGAAAGAACCCACTCTATTCACTACTACAGACTTCATGTAAGGCCAAGCTTAAATATTCACTTCTGTTTCTGTGCTGTGACCTCTCCCAAACCGGTTCCTCCAAGATTAACTGTTTGTTAATTTTCCCAGGCGCATTCAGATGTCCAGTGATACATAAATTCAAACAGCAAAGGCAGTAACTGTGCAAATTCACTGCTGTGTCAGTTTCTTTCTCTCTTCCTGTGTTTCCTTTGTCTGTCATCTCCCTTTTAAAAGTCCAGTTGTTTTGACTTTTTTTTTCTCTCTCCAAAGTTCCATAACAATGCAACAGCATATAAAACAGTAATTGCTGCTCTTGGGATTCAAGGAAATCACCTCCAACACCTAAAATAGCTCAAAAAAGGAGCAGCTATTACTGCTATTTTTCCTGACCTCCATCTTGGGTTGCCATTTGATCAGAGGATTAGATAGGGTAGACAGTGAAAGTCTTTTTTTTTCCCCTAGGATGATGAAGTGTGCTTGTATGAAGGGGCATAGCTACAAATTGAGGGGTGATAGATTTAAGACAGATGTCAGAGACCGGTTCTTTACTCGAGTGGTAAGGGCGTGGAATGCCCTGCCTGCCAATATAGTTAACTCAGCCACATTAGGGAGATTTAAGCACATGGATGATGATGGGATAGTGTAGTTTAGATTAGTTCAAAAGTTGGTGCAACTTTGAGGGCCAAGGGCCTGTTCTGCACTGTATTTTTCTATGTTCTAAGAGCTGCTTGTTTTGAGGTATTTTAGGTGTTGGAGATGATTTCTTCGAATTTCAGGGGCAGCAGTTACTGTTTTATAGGCTGTTATGTTTTGGAACTTTGCAGGAAAAAAAAATCAAAACATCAGCACTTTTTAAAGGCGGAAGACTGGCAAAAGGCAGTAGCCACATGATCAGTGAAGGAGAGAGAGAGAAAGAACCCAATACTGCTAACTGACACAGCCGTGAATTGGACAGTTACTCCCTTTTGTTGTTTGAGTTCATGTATCCCTGGACATCTGAGTGCACCTAGGCAAAACTAACAAACAGCGAAGTTCACAGCTGACCTTGGAGGAACCTGTGTGGGCAAGCTCACAGCACAGGAACAGTTTTTAACGTGTAACCTTGCTGTATGTCTACAGTTGAGTAGAGTGGGTTCTGTCTTAATTGTGTTTTACTGAGATATATCTCTTAAATTTTAAACATATAAACCATAAGTACTAAGTTAGCCTTGAGCACTTTTTTTTTCGAGCAAAAAGACTGTGCCATTTTCTGGGTCTGTAGATTGTAAAGGAGCAAAAATGGCTTTTAGTAGAGTGGTATGCTCTTCCTGTCAGATGTGGGAGTTTAGAGAGAGTTTCCATTTTACTGATGATTGTTTGCAGGAAGTGTTTTTGGTTTTGAATCCTATCCAATAGCTAGGAGGTGTGATGGATGGCAATTGCATAGGAAAGCAGAAAAGCCCGAGATACAGTCAGATATATGGATTAGCTTCAGGAAAGCTAAGGGGGCAGGCTGGCAGTGCAAGAGTCTTCTGTGGCTATCTCCATTTCAAGCAAGTATGCTGTTTTGGAAAATGTAGGTGGTGTTGGACTCGAGGGAATGTAGCATGAGCAGCCAAGTTCCTTGTATCAAGACTGGCTCTAATGAGAGGTTTGTCGGGTTCCAAGCAATCAATTGTGTTAGGGGACTCTTTAGTCAGAGGCACAGACAGACATTTCTGTAGCCAGCAGCGAAAAATCAGAGTGGTGTGTTGTCTCCATGATAGCAGAATCAGTGATATCTCAGGGTACAAAATGTTTTCAAAGTGGGAAAGGACCAACAGGCCATTGTACACACTGGAACTAACAACATAGGAAGGGAAAAGGATGAAATCCTGAAGAGAGAATATAGAAACTTAGGCAGGAATTTAAAAAGGAGGCCCTTGAAGGTAGTAATATTTGGATTACTTCCGGTGCTACAAGCTAGTGAGGGAGCAATAAGAGGGTAGAGCAACTGAATACCATGGCTGAGCTGTAGTGTAGGGGAGAAGGATTCATGTTTTTGGATCATTGGGATCTCTTCTGGGGTAGTAATGACCTGTATAAAAAGGGCGGATTGCACTTGAATTGGAAGGGGACTAATATACCGGCAGGGGGATTTGCTCGAGCTGCTCGGGAGGATTTAAACTAGTAAGGTGGGGCCGTGGGACCCAGGGAAATAGTGAGGAAAAAGATCGATCTGAGACTGGTATAGTTGGGGAGAGGAGTGATTTAAGCAGGCAGGAACAAAGCAGAGAACAAGGTAGGATGGATAAATTGCATTTATTTCAAGGCAAGAAGCCTAATAAGGAAGGCAGATGAACTCAGGGCATGGTTAGGAATATGGGACTGGGATAGCATAGCAATTACAGAAACATGACTCGTGGATGGACAGGTCTGGCAGTTTAATGTTCCAGGATACAAACGCTACAGGAAGGATAGAAAGGGAGGCAAGAGAGGAAAGGCAGTGGCGTTTTTGATTAGGGATAACATTATGGCTGTACCAAGGGAGGATGTTCCTGGAAATACATCCAGGGAAGTTATTTGGGTGGAACTAAGAAATAAGGGATGATCACCTTATTGGGATTGTATTATAGACTGCCGAGTAGTCAGTGGGAAATTGAGAAACAAATTTGGAAGGAGATCTGTTATTTGTAAGATTTAACAGGCTGGTTATGGTAGGGGATTGTAACTTTCCAAACATCGACTGGGATTGCCATAGTGTTAAGTGTTTAGATGGAGAGGAATTTAAATGTGTACAAGAAGGTTTTTGTGATTCAGTATGTGGATGTACCTACTAGAAAAGGTGCAAAGCTTGACCTCCTCTTGGGAAATAAGGAAGGGCAGGTGACTGAGGTGTCAGTGGGGGAGCACTTTGGGGCCAGCGACCATTATTAGTTTGAAAATCATGATAAAGATCTAACAGTTGAAGTTCTAAATTGGAGGAAGGCTAATTTTGACAGTAATGGGTAAGAACTTTCAAAAGCTGATGCTGGGCGGATGTTTGCAGGTAAAGGGATGGCTGGAAGATGGGAAGCCTTCATAAACGAGATAACAAGTGTCAGTCTGTTCCTGTTAGGCAAGGTTGGTAGGTGTAGGGAATGCTGGATGACCAGAGAAATTGAGGTTTTGGTTTTAAAAAAAAAAGGAAGCATATGTCAGGTATAAACAGGAGCAATTGAGTGAATCCTTGGAGTATAAAGGTAGTAGGAGTATACTTAAGAGGGAAATCAAGAGTGCAAAAAGGGGAAGTGAGAGCTTTGGCACAAAGGTAAAGTAGACTCCGAAGGGATTTTATTTTAAAAAAAAAAGGACAAAAAAGTAATTGGGGAGAGAATAGAGCCAGTCAGGCTGCCTTGCTGATCCTTATGTGTGGAGTTGCAGGAGGTGGGAGAGATAAATGAGTATTTTGCATTAGTGTTTATTGAGGAGAAGGACGCAGAAGATATAGAATGTGGGGAAATAGATGGTGACATCTTGAAAAATCCAGAAATTTCTAATTAGAGCTGATGGTACTGGATGTCTTGAAATGCAAAAGATGGATAAATTCTCAGGACCTGATGGGTGTATCCTAGAATTCTGTGGGAAGCTAGGGAAATAATTGTTGGGCCCCTCTATTTGTATCATCAATCGTCACAGGTGAGGTGCTGAAAGACTGGTGGTGCCACTATTTAAGAAATGTGGTAAGGAAAAGCCAGGGAACTACAGATTGTTGAGCCTGACATAGGTGGTGGGCAAGTTTTTGGAGGGAATCCTGAGGGACAGGATTTACATGTACAGAGGAATCTCGATTGTCCAGCATTCTGGACAAGTTTGTATGGTCCTGATGCTTGGCTAAACTGTTATCCAGCATTTGATAATCCGAACAAAATACTCCCCACTTTCAGATAATCGAGGTTCCTCTGTATTTGGATAGGCAAGGACTGATCAGGCAGGAAGTCAGCATGGCTTTGTGCATGGGAAATCATGTCTCACAAACTTGAGTTTCTCAAGAAGTAGCAAAAGATTCAGGGCAGAGTGGTAGATGTGACCTGTAAGGTCAGTAAGGTGTTCAACAACGTTCCTCATGGGATCTGGTTAGCAAGGTTAGGTCTCATGGTATGCAGGGAGAACAAACCATTTAGATACAGAACTGGTACAAAGGTAGAAGACAGAGGGTGTGGTGGAGGGTTGCTTTTCAAACTGGAGGCCTGTGACCAGTGGAGCCACAAGGATTGGTGCTGGGTCCACTGCTTTTTGTCATTTTATATATAAATGATTTGGATATGAACATGGGAGGTATAGTTAGTAAGTTTGCAATTGATACCAAAATTGGAGGTGGTGTACAATGGGATCTTGAACAGATGGGCTAGTGAGCCAAGGAGTGGCAGATGGAGTTTCATTTAGATAAATGCGAGATGCTGCATTTTCGAAAAGCAAATCAGCAGGACATGTACACTATATGGTAAGGTCCTCTGGAGTGTTGCTGAGCAAAGAGACCTTGGCGTGCTGGTTCATTGTTCCTTGAAAGTGGAGTTGCAGGTAGGATAGTGAAGAAGGCATTCTGTATGCTTTCCTTTATTGGTCAGAGTATTGAGTGTAGGAGTTGGGAGGTCATGTTGTGGGCTGTACAGAACATTGCTTAGGCCACTTTTGGAATATTGTGTGCAATTCTGGTCTCCTTCCCAGCGGATGGATGGTGTGAAACTTGAAAGGGTTCAGAAAAGATTTACAAGCATGTTACCAGGGTTGGAGGATTTGAGTTATAGGGAGAGGCTGAATAGGTTGAGGCTGTTTTCCCTGGAGCATCAGAGGCTTGAGGGGTGACCTTAGAGGTTTATAAAATCATGAGGGGTGAGGATAGGATAAACAGACAAGGTCTTTTACCTGAAGCGGGGGAGTCCAGAACTAGAGGGCGTAGGTTTAGGGTGAGAGGGAAAAGATATAGAAGGGACCTAAGGGGCAATTTTTTTCAGAGCGTGGTGCATGTATGTAATGAGCTGCCAGAGGAAGTGGTGGAGGCTGGTACAATTACAGCATTTTAAAAGGCATTTGGATGGGTATATGAATAGGAAGGGTTTGGTGGGATATGAGCCAAGTGCTGGTACATGCGACTAGATTAGGTTACGTTATCTGGTCGGCATGGACGAGTTGGACTGAAGGGTCTGTTTCCATACTGTACATCTGTGACTCTGACTCTAAATGTGGGTTTGGGTGGAGATGAGTAGAAATCATTTCCATTGATGGGAGGAAGTTCTCCACTCTGGCAAAAACCAAGGCGGATTATTATCTGAATTGTAGCATTTTAAGAAAAGGTGTGGTGCCACAAAACTTGGATATCATGGTGGAACAGTCAATGAAGGTTGGCCTGCAGATGCAGCGGGCAGTGAGGAAATTTACAAGAATTGGGGGGGGCAGTGCAAAATCTCCAAGAAACATAAAATCTTGATGGGACTGGACAGGCTGGATGCGAGAAGAATGTTCCTGATGTTGGGTAAGTCCAGAATTAGGGGTCATAATCTAAGAATAAGGGATAAGCCATTCAGGACTGAGATAAGGAAGATTTTCTTCACTCAGTTGTTAAACTGTGGAATTCTCTGCCACAGAAAGATGTTGGGGCTAGTTTGTTAGATATGTTCAAGAGGGAGCCGGACATGATCCTTTTGGCTGAAGGGATTGAGGGGTACGGAGAGAAATTGAGAATGGGATGCTGAAATTGCGTGGTCAGCCATGATTGTATTGAATGGTGGTGCACATTTGAAAGGTCAAATGGCCTACTCCTGCACCTATTTTCTATGTCTCTATGATTGAGAATGTCAATCTAAGTCTTTCGCAAAAGAAATAAATTATGAAATGAGGGAAACATATCTTATTTGGAATAAGCTATCTGTGTGTGATGGAACCTAATATAATTTAAGACCTTTCAAAGAGAATTGAAGAAGTATCTGCAGAGGAAATATTTACAGGGTTGCAAGATAAGAGCTGGAAAGTCACACACACTCAAAACTGTGGCTGTGCAGCTGCCTTGTAGTTTTGCACATACTGGCTGGTGTGTTAGTGCATATGAAAGCCACTATCACATGGAGTTTGGAAATCTGCATACCCAAGAAAAATTGGGCAACTGTAGCTGGGGAATGGGACTAGATACATTGCTCTAACAGAAAGCAGGCATGGGCATGATGGGTTAAATGGCCTCCTGTGCTGTTATCAAAATGTTATAATGGATGCGTGTTCTCATTAAGTTCAAATTTAAATTTGCTTTAAGTTGCCTTCTGTTGGAAAAGGGAGCAGAATAAGTATTATTTGGAACAACACTGCTGTTTGCTTTCAGAAGAGACTTGGGTAATGTGAGCATGTCTGTTATTGAACCATTTATTTAGTTTGTGTTTGCTTTGATTTATTCAATTGTCTTTTCTAAGGGTAACTAGAATTGCATACTGTATTTATCATCAAATGAATCTGAAGTTGCGGTATGTCCTTCTGATTTGCAAAATTGTTTGTTTTAACTTATTACAAATTGGGACTTTGCAAGATCGTGTGATCACTGCAGGAAATCATTCCACCTTTGAGTCCAAATTGTTTAAAATCGGGATGAGAATATATCCATTTATATTAATAAATGTTAGATCTGCTATGAAAATCAAAACTCTTTACCACCTGATTTATCTTCCCTTTATGAACTTATTTAAAAATCCCCAACAATTGGCTGATTGAACAAAACTAACAGATCACTGAAAATAACTTTAATATGAACCATAGCGTTTTTAATGGTTCTCTAGTTCACTTCTCTCGTTCACTTCTCTTGTTCATCCTGATGTGTAAACATCTATAAGTATTGAAAATTGCTAATTTGTCCTTCTGTAGCTGATTTACTTTTTTTGATTTAAAAAGTTATTGATCAGATTGTGATTAGAATTTGTTAATTTATATGCTATATGAATGGGTGTTTTGAATGTAATCGTTTTATAGTCAATAGATAATATACCACTTAGCTCAACGTTTGCACGTAATTGCTATCTCTTGATTTTAAACATAAGCCTGAGAGCACAAAGAAGGTTGAGTGCAAGGATACTGGCGTGTTTGCTTATGATTTTCTCTTTTTTTTGTTGCCCCTTCTGTGCTGGCTTGCATTCATTTTTAACTGATATTTCATAGTGGCTCAGCCAAAGGAACAACGACGTGTTTGGTTTGCTGATGGAATCTTGCCTAATGGGGAAGTTGCAGATGCAACAAAATTGTCAGCAAGTGGACCACCACCAACAGGACCTTTGGCAGTATCAAATGATTCTGGAAAAGAAGCTGTAACCAAATCTACAGCTTCTGAGGTAAGAATCTCATCAAAATATAGCAGTTTGGAAACAATGCGATATAAGGATGTGCAGAAAAATACTTTTGAGATGAATTTATTCTTCAAAGTATGTTTAATCAGAAATTAGTTATTAATCCTTAATTTTCTTGGTTTGTACAATTACTGATCACTTTGCCATTTTTGGTACTACGTTAAGTTGCTGATTTATTAAGTGGAAAAATGTGAACTTATCCACTTCGGCAGGAAGAATAGATAAAGTGGATATTATTAGACTGGAGAGCAGTGCAGAATTCCAAGGTACATAGCGATCTACATATTCTGGTACATAAATCACATGAAGTTGGTGTGCAGGTACAGCAAATAATTGAGAAGGCGAACATACAAACAGAAAATGAGAAGGTGTAGATCATTTGGCCCTTCGAGCCTGCTACATTCATCAATATGAAAGTTGCTCAGGCAACTCAGTACCTATTCCCTCCTTTCATCTCTTTAGCCTTAAGACCTATGTCTAACTCTTTGAAAACATCCAATGTTTTGGCCTTGGACACTAGTACAGACTTCCACAGGCTGACCAACACTCCATGTGAAGAAATTTCTCCTCAGTCCTAAATGGCCTACCCTGTATCTTTTGACTGTGATCCCTGGTTTTGGACTTCGTGATTTAAATTGTCTAGAATTTTAAAGGATTCTATGAACTTCCCCCCTCAATCTTCTAAACTCCAATGAATCATCCTAACTGGTTTAGTTTCTCTTCATTATCCTTCACTCCACCTTCACCAAAGCCTGAGCATCCATCCTCTAATAACCTGCACACAGTACTCCAGGTTGGCTCTTAAAGGCCCTATACAATTGCAGCAAGATATCAATGCACTTGTGAGAATGTGTATAGGGTATAAGCAGGTAGGGGAAAAAGTTAAGTTCTGAGTTTTGTGAAATGAGGTTCAGCTAAACATGACTCGGGTCAGATAAGAATTGCAGTTAACAATGGGGTGCTGGAAGCAAAGGTAATGTGTTAACAAGGTTCATTATGTAGAATCATTTAACAATATTGGAAGCATTCAGTATGTAATGTCAGTTTAACAAGGTAAAAAGTATTCATTATGTGAAGCCAGTTAAGGTAAAGAACATTCATTATGTAACAGCATATGGCTTAATCTCTACTATCTACACTCGCTGATTGTAACGGTCAATATGTATGTTGTCTGGATGTTCATCCCTGCAAAATGATTATGTAATTCATTAAGAAACTGCTGTTCGAGAGAGAAGACCAAGAACTCGTGTCTTTGTGCACGTGGGCGATCATTCTCTCTCCCTCCAGGGCCGAAAAAAGATGGAGGTAAAACTATACTGTTTCTCCCTCTGAGTGTTTTGCTTCGACTGTGGGGGGGGATACGGGACAACACCTGTACTCGACTCCTCTCGCTATGAAAGCCAGCATTTCATTTGCTGCCTTCACTTCCTGCTGCAACTGCATGTTTACTTTTAGCAACTGGTGTATAAGACCTGGGTGTCATTGCACCACCCCTTCCCAGTCTTTCCTTGGTCAGATAACCTGTCTTCTCTTTCTTTCTACCAAAGTGGATGACCTCACACAGTTGATCTGCCATGTATTTTCCTCACTCTCTCAACTCGTCTAAATCACACTGTAGCCTCTCCTCACTTCACCCTTTCATCCAATTGTGTTGTCTGCAAATTTTTTATTGCAACATTTTTATCTGTGATTGAAATCATTAATATTGTGAATAGCTGGCGTCCAAAAACTCATCCCTGTGATATATCACTAGTCACTGCCTGCCACCCATTTGTTCCTGAGGTTTGTTTCGTGTTTGCCAATTTAGTTCTATATCCAGTAAATTATATTCAGTAAATTTAAATCCAGTCCCATGTGCTTGAAATTTACAAGCTGGTCTTTATGTGGGTCCTTTGCCTTTTAAGTCTTTTAAAAAAAAAACAGATCCACTGTCTTCTCATATCAAAGTTGCTAGTTATATCCATTCCAAATCCCAGTTGATTTGTCAAGTGTGATAATGTTTTTAGCCTTTGGAAAATCCATGCTGATAGTGTCTGTCTGATCCTGTCACTACTTTCCAATATATCTTTTCTCATGGACTCTAGCATTTTCCCCATTTACCAATGTCGGTTTATCTAACCTGTAATTGCCTGATTTCTCTAATTCGTTTTTTTAAGTTGAGGGGTTATATTAGCTATTGTATAGTACATAGGAACTGTTCCAGAATCTCTCGAATCCTGAAAGATAGTCACCAATCATTCGTTATTTCAAGGGCTACTACCTTAAGATCAGAATGTTATCATTTATTGGAAGGGAAGTGGAATATGAAAGTAATGGTATTTAGCTTCAGTTATACAGGGTACAGGCAAGATCACATCTGTGGAAGTACTGTGCAATTTTGGTCTCCTTTATTTGAAAGGTAGAAATGCATTAGCAGTTGTTCACCGAAGCTGTCAGTTGAGTAAACCTATGAAAGTAGTAAAATGTTATGAGGAAAGATTGAGTTGCATGCGCTTCTGTCCATTTAAACTTTTTTGAAGGATATAAGTTGATCTTACTGAGACAAGAGAAAATGAGGTCTGCAGATGCTGGAGATCAGAGATGGAAATGTGTTGCTGGAGAAGCGCAGCAGGTCAGGCAGCATCTAGGGAACAGGAGAATCGACGTTTCGGGCATTAGCCCTTCTTCAGGAATGAGGAAAGTTTGTCCAGCAGGCTAAGATAAAAGATAGGGAGGAGGGACTTGGGGGAGGGGCGTCGGAAATGTGATAGGTGGAAAAATAGCAAGGTATTTGATATGGTTCCCCATGGTAGGCTCATTTAGAAAGTAATGAGGCATGGGATATAGGGAAACCCGCCTGGTTAGATAATAAATTGGCTGACCCATAGAAGACAGGGTGAGATTAAATGGATAGTTTTCAGCTTGGAGCACGGTGACCAATGGTGTTCT
>NC_057720.1:41702266-41765150 GCF_004010195.1 Chiloscyllium plagiosum | reverse complement strand
GCGGAGGAAAAGGTGGGGGGTGGGGCCAGTGTAGTTGCGGAAGATGGATTGTTCCACATATCCTACGAAGAGGATATCCTTTGCACCCGATGTGGCCTCCTCTATATTGGGGGGACAGGCCGGCTACTTGCGGAGCGTTTCAGAGAACACCTCTGGGACACCCGGACCAACCAACCCAGCCACCCTGTAGCTCAACATTTCAATTCCCCCTCCGACTCCACCAAGGATATGCAGGTCTTTGGATTCCTCCATCGTCAGACCACAGCGAAATGACGGTTGGAGGTGGAACGCCTCATCTTCCGGCTAGGAACCCTCCAACACCAAGGGATGAACTCGGATTTCACCAGTTTCCTCATTTCCCCTCCCCCCAGCCTGTCTCAGTCAAATCCATCAAATTCAGCACCGCCTCCCTAACCTGCAATCTTCTTCCCGACCTCTCCGCCCCCACCCCAATCTGTCCTATCACCCTCACCGTGACCTTTTTCCACCTATCACATTTCCGATGCCCCTCCCCCAAGTCCCTCCTCCCTATCTTTTATCTTAGCCTGCTGGACAAACTTTCCTCATTCCTGAAGAAGGGCTAATGCCCAAAACGTCAATTCTCCTGTTCCCTAGATGCTGCCTGACCTGCTGCCCTTACTGAGACAAGATCTTGGGAGGACTTGATGGTGAATTCTGGAATTATCTTGCTGCTTGTGGGAGAGATGAGAACCAGGGGACAGTTTTTTTTTTATATAAGTGTGATGTTCTAGTTGCAACTGAGATTAAGATTTGTTTTGAGTCTTTGTAACACTCTTCCCCAGAGATTGATGGCAGCAGAATCATTGAATATGTTTAAGGTATAGGTAGGTAGATTCTTGATCAGTGAGGCAGTCAAATGTTATCAGAGAGATGGAAATGTGGAGTTGAGGCCACAAGCTGTTTAGCCATGACTTTATTGAATGGTGAAGCCGGCTAAAGGGGTTAATGGTCCTTTCCTGCTCTTAATGCAGGAATCTAGATAAGATTGTGTATGTTCCTCTGAAACGTAATGATTAATAGGCATGGTGTAATATAATAGAAAGGATTCAGATGTCCATTTATGCTCACATAATAAGATTTGAGTTTGTCTCATATGGATATCTTTTCAGGTTCAGTGGTGTCGATTCCTTCCATAAATAGTGCTGGCCCCATAATTTTGAGAGTATGTTTGTACAGCTTTTTAAGGGTGATTAGTGGGAATGTTAGGTGAATGCTTGGCACTTCAGCTTTGTCTTTTGTAATCCTGTACTGGACTATGTTATTGAAGAAGGTAATATTTAGTTACCTCCTCTGAATATTGTTCTAATTTTCCACCATTCACAACTGGATGTGACAGGACTGCTGATTTATTTTTGTTATATTTGTGGATTACATAACTCTGTACTGTATGGTATGTCACTTCCATTGTATGCCATGCATGTAATCCCATTTTGTAGTTTTGCCAGGTTGGCACTTGGTATTTAGAAATAACAATTGCTGTCCCTTGCATGCTGTTGTGCCTTGTGGTTGATTTGGCTTAATGGTCATGATGGAATGAGAGATGTACCTGGCTGTGAAATTACAGATCGTAATTACTTCTGCTGAAGAAATGCACCACCGTGTCTGAAGTCCAGTTTTGAACTGGGGGATCTGATCTGAATTGTTCGTATTTAGTCTTCCTTGGGCAGTTCTTCTGGATCTCGAATGACTGACTTATTTCCACTGTAATTCGATGGGTTCTGAAATGCCTGGCATGTGTGGTTTGTGATGTCCAAGCTGTCACATAGGGGCAGGAAGGGCTGGGTAGATGGATTGCTAAGGTTTGCAATACCTCAATCTTGTAGATACTTTGCTGGGAATGTGAGGAGGCAGAGTTCAGTACCTTTCTGAATGATCCATCTTGATTTTGCCTGAGATCTCCTGAGTCTGTGGACGTGTTTGAAAGATGGAGATCTCTAGTGCTGTTTATGGAATAACAGCAAGTTCTTAGCAATTGTAGCTTCACTGCTACAACTTGTATCAAAACAAGTCATTTACATGGCTGTGCCCATGTATACCTACAGAAGACACTACATGTAGTATATGTACATCAAGCGATAATGACAATAGATGAAATTGTAAATGAATATGAAATGTTGCTGTGTAATTGAAGTGTTACTTACAAGTATTTGTATATTGTAGAACAGTAAATTCTGGCATCAGTACCAGTGGCTTGCTTTTATTTTTGCTGTCAAAATTGCCTTCAAAGAGACTCTTATAAAATTATCCATATTGACAAACTGGATTTAGTTCTGGAGGATGTTCTTAGTTGAAGATAGAAAGAAAGTCATTCTCAACAAAGTTGATGTGCTTTGGCACAATCTCTTTCATACAGTTACCATTCTTTTTAAGTTAATGTTTGATGAATGAGGAGGAGAGAACTCTTTCTTCACAAATTGCTTATTAATTTCAGTACTCTGATCCTCTGAATTACCAAAGCTATACAATATTTCTTTATTTTCTTCAGTTTTGACCATCACAATGAAGCCCACAGTGATAAGTTGTTTTTTGTAATTCATTATTGTTTTTCTCTAGTTACAGGAGTGGTAGTTCTATAAATGGTTTTCCTATGTACACAATGTAAGAAGGTAGACTTGTTTAAAATGTTTGTAGTAATATTCATTTAATGTCTGAGCTTTTTAATTTTATTCTGTTTTTAGAATATGACTACATCAACGACAGGCAGTACAGCTCAGATTGGCAGTCCTGTTGGAAGTTCAATTAATTTGGTTCCCGAACATGGACTCCCACCTATTCTTATCTCCACAGGTGTCAAAGGAGGTAAGTCTGATTATTCAAACAGCTCTTCAATTATCAGCTTCTTGCTTTTGGAGTCTGATATTTGAAGCAAATTTAGAATTGTAATATACAATCCAATTGACCATTGTTTGAGTTTTGAATATAGGTGGGACAATGGAAACAAATGTTATCAAGTGACCTAAGATAGTAAAAGTTGCTTTTCTATCAATGTGTCCACTTGCTAACTTTTAAAATATTGTCCTGGTTATTATTGTATAAAAAATTATCTTGACTGTTATAAAGGGCAGATTGGTTCAGATTGTTCCTGAACTCTTATCCCAGTCTACATTAGGATAATTTAAGTCCTCCTTTAGCACTACCCTACAGTTCTTTTGACTTCTCTGCAATCAGTGAATTTCTTCCATCAGTTTGTGACCTAAAATATCTACACAGGTTAATGAAAAATCTGTTGTTTTCTTAATTTCAACCAAATTGGTGTTGAAGGAAGATCAGTTGGAAGAAAGAATGGTTGGCAGTGTTGATTTTTGAGAATATTGCATTGGTGGAGAGAGAATACATTTTTAAGGGATCAAAGACTGGATCTATTTGGTTAGAATTTCCAAATTTCTATGAAAAATATAATTGCACAAAGGATATTAAGAGAGTGGAGTTGAATAGGGATCAGAAAGGGATCTGTGCATTGAGGAGCAGTGGGTTGACTAAAATGTTAAATTACTACATTACATGCATCTTTACAAAGAATATGCTGCTGGAGTCATGGTGGATGAAGTAGTTAAAATACTGAATAAATATAGACGAGGAATTTTTTTTTAAACAAAGTGTAGTTTAAAGTTGATAAGTAACTAGGAATGAATGGGATGCATCAGAGGACACAGAAGTAACGATGGAATTTGGAAATACTGGGCATAATAATCCAATCTTTGAGCTATGGAAGTGATGCCAGATGACTAGAGAAAATTGTAACTTGGGCAAGTGTGAAATAGCTAAAAGCAGTACAGATTCTGAAGGAGGAATCTTGTTCAACCAACTTGATTACGACTTTTCTTTTGAGGCAGCAGATGTGCATAATATAGTTAATATGGTCTCAATGGACTTCTAAAGGCTTTTTTTTAAAAATTGATTTTGTTTAGGGGATATGGGCTTTGCTAGCTGGGCCAGATTTTATTGCCCATCCCAAGGTCCTGTTGAGATGGTGGTGAGTTGTTGTCTTGTGCTGCTAGAGAGCATTTTGTGTCGGTAAATCCATATTGTCATTAGGGAGGGAGTTCCAATATTTTAACCCAGTGACTTCGAAGGAACATGAATGGTCACTGGCTTGGTGGTGTTCTGATGTGTTTGCTGTCCGTATCTTTCAAGGATTGTGATTTTAGAAGGAGCTTTTTAAGGAGCCTTGATGAATTCTGTACTGTATCTACTGGATGGTACTTACTAATGCTACTTAACTGCTGCTACCTTGTGTTGGTGGTGGAGGGATGAATGTTTGAGGATGTGGTGTTTCCCCTCGTTACCATTTGATTTTAGGGCTGCTTGATGTCATCCTTGATCAAATACAGCCTTGATGTCAAGGATGTTTACTCTGATTGTGACGTTTAGCTCTCTTGTCTGTCTCTGAACCAACACTGTAATGATGTCAAGGGTTTAGTGGTACTGGGGGAAACCAAACAGCCCACCAGTGAGTGCGTTATTGCTAAGCAAATGTTGCTCAATAGCTCATTCTACTGAAGATCTAGTACTCTGATTCGGTAACTGGCTGGGCTAGATGGATTTGTCCTTTTTTGTTTTGTGGATACAACATAACTGGGCAATTTTCACATTCAGGTAGTTGGCAGTATTGTAGCTGTACTGGAACAGCTTGGCTAGGGGCTTGGAAAGTTCTGGAGCAAGTCTTTGGTACGATATTGGTTGAATGTTGTCAGGACTCTTGATCTTTTGCAGTGTCCAGTGCCTTCAGCTATTGCTTGATGTCACTTGTAGTGAATCAAATTGACTACAGACTACCATCTATGATGTAGGGGACCAAATAGATGAGGCTGAGATGAATCATTCACATGATGCTTCAAAACCCTTCCAGAAATCTTGGCACAATTCATATTGAGCCAAAAAATATAAGATTCAGTGCATGCTGAGTGTGAAGGCAGATTAAATAGTGGCTTTTAAAAGGGACTGACCGAAAAGCATTTACTGGGCAATGGGGAAAGGCAGATGGGTTGAATTGAAATTGCTGGCTGTTGACACAGAATCATGCAACCATTGCAGCATAGTTTCAAAAGTTTAAAACAGTTGTCTAAGCTTTAATGTATAGATGCTATTGTTGTGTTTTCATATTTAATAGAATCAATTTATCTTGTGCTGCGGTGGGGTGGGGGCAGGAGGTGGCTGGGCGGGGAGAAGGAGAAATACCATCTAGAAGTTTCTGAACTCAGTTATTTTGATTAACTGTGTGAAACTCTAATATTTATGAGGGAACTGATTTTAAGTTTTTACAATTTTTTTGTGCTAGATTATGCAGTAGAGGAACAGCCCTCTCAGCTCTCTCTCATGCTACAATTGGAAGAAGGAGGCCCTGACCCTCTAGTTTTTGTATTAAATGCTAACTTGCTTGTTATGGTCAAACTGGTCAACTGTAAGTAATATCGTTTCTCTCATGATTAAATCTTTTTTTAACAGAAATCAACTTTTCAACTAAAAATTTAAAATTCAAACCTAAATCAATAAGCCCATTAAATAAATTGAGATGAAGTTCTGAATCTGAGTTTTTTTCTGTGCACTTTAAAACCTTTACTACTACACAAAATTGGAAATCCACATTTCAATTGTCAACATAAGATCATAAGAATTAGGAGCTGGAGTGTAGGAATAGACTGTTCTGTCCATTGATTGAGATTGTGGCTTCAACTCCATTTTTCTACCTGCATCCCCCTGCAAAAAAAAGTCTTGTTTTGAAGTCAATTACGTCTCACTGTTTTAAACATCAATTAATTATATTCCAACTTGTTCATTTTTTCTATCACAACATGTACTCTATCTTTGGAATCAACCTAATGAACTTTCTCTGAACCGCTTCTATAACAAGTATATCCCTCCCAAGATTAAGGAGACTAAAACCTCTGCAACATTCTACGGTCTCTATCAATTTAAATAATTACTAAATAGAACAAAACTTGTTTTATTTTGAGTTGACATGCCAATGAGTGAACTGTGATAAAAGTAATCCTTCAGAATTGCAGTACACAAAATTTAAACTAATCAAGACAACAGACTTAAAAAAAAAAAAGGTGCAAAAGGGACTGAGTTACCTGGACTTTAAAGGTTGATTGGACTTAAAGTTCACATGGTATGTGAACTAAAGTATGGATACCTCTCGCTCTATTTAGGGTTTAATTAAATGATAAAATAAAGAATTGATTCCATCTTTTAGTGGAGATCAAAAAGCTAGCCTAAGAGGCAGCAGATTTTTGGTGCCTTTGGACCACCACCTATGCACAGATTTAAGTTTTCTTTTTCTCAGCTTGAATTTCACTTTAAATTCTGAAAATCGTGTTAAACACGTGTTCTTGACGGAAAACTGATTAGAAGTTTGGCAGATTTAGGCTGTTTCAATGCTTTTTCTGCATTTATCTTTGCTCTGAAATGAACCTATTTTGTCCATATTCATGTGCTTCTTAAAATGTATTTTGAATGTGCAAATGCATAGATTCCTTGAAGTAAAGGTAAATTCATTGGGCTGTGCTCTCATTGGAGAGAGAGACGACTGGTGTTGGTTTAACAATTGAAATCAACCTAATTAATTTTCTCTCAACTACTTCTAAAGCAAGTATATCCCTCCAAGATTGATGTTGGGTCACGGCCCTCAGGTGAGGAGGGAATTTTAGAAGGAGAGTCCTTTGCAATAACCTCAGTCAGTGCAGGAATTGAACCCACACCGTTGGCATCATTCTGCATTGTAAACTAGCTGTCTGGCCACCTGAACTAAACTAACCTCAAAGCATAACAAATAATTGAAGGTAGAACAGAATCACAAAATGATTACAATTGTATGCACCTTTACTTAGCAACCACAGTCACTTTCAGTTGAGCATAAAATTAGACTGATCTGAAAAATATAGAATAACTCAGGAAAGAAGGGCTTATGCCCGAAACGTCGATTCTCCTGCTCCTTGGATGCTGCCTGACCTGCTGCGCTTTTCCAGCAACACATTTTTCAGCTCTGATCTCCAGCATCTGCAGTCCTCCCTTTCTCCTTTTTTAAAACTAGTACATATTTCTTGTAATTTAACTTTGTTGAAAATTTGTAAAGTGCATTTGATAAAAAGCACCAAATTATTAAAGTACCTTATTGGAAAAGTTAATGCAAAGTGTTTTCTCAGATGTAAACAGGAAGTGTTGGTCCTTCACCACCAAGGGAATGCATGCTGTAGGGCAGGCAGAGATCATCATCCTCTTGCAGTGTTTACCTGATGAGAAATGCATCCCGAAGGACGTCTTCAGTCATTGCATACAGCTTTATCAGGATGCTCTGGCAGGTATAATCAAATGACTTGGACACACTGCTCCTAATGCAATGATTTATAATAACCTGAATTTTGTGCCAGGGCAAGTACCAAAGAATGTGATCTGCGTTGGAAATTATTTGTCTAGTGCATAATATAATTTGACAGTCATTTTGTCTAATTATGCTAATTACACACAACTTAATATTGAAAATCTGTACACTGCTTTTGTATTTACACTATTTGTACATAGATGCAACTTCAAATTTTTTTAGTAAATATTTATTCAGTTTACAACTTCACATTTGTTCTGTTTATAGGTAATGTTGTGGGAGACTTGGGTCATTCCTTCTTCACCCAGAGTTTTCTTGGCAGTAGAGAACATGGTGGATTTTTGTATGTTACTGCTACTTTTCAGTCAATGCAGGATCTGATACTTCCAAACCCACCTTACCTATTTGGAATTCTAATTCAGAAATGGGAAACTCCGTGGGCTAAAGTTTTCCCCATCCGTCTTATGCTACGTCTTGGAGCAGAATATAGATGTGAGTAAGTTAACACAGATTTATAAGCCGATTTGGGCAACAATTGGAGCAGCATCTTCTGATGAGTACTTTATTTTGCAGATTATCCATGTCCATTGTTCAGTGTGCGCTTTCGTAAGCCTCTGTTTGGAGAAACAGGACATACAATTATGAACCTACTTGCAGTAAGTTGTTCGTGGGCATATTCTTGGTTTCTTCTCTTGTAAGATATGTTACAGTAGTCATTATGAACAAAATTCTAGGACTAATTTACTGAAAAAATTATTACCATAGTACCTTTTGATAATTTGAATTTTACAAAATTCAAATTGGTTTTAGAGCACCAGTTGTATGTGGACATGGTTAACCCTCTTTCCTCTGTGTTTAGTGAAAAGAGAAATGTTTTGTCTTAAGATTCCAGAGCAAATTCAGTGCGCTAATTGTTATTTGTCATTTGCTGCAAGTCAGTTGCTGGTCACTGAAATTAAGGCAGTCTGCATTTCTGAAAGCCAGATGTTATCTTTTGGATTTTATACTCATAAGGACTTCTTCTCAAAGGTTGTAAAGTTATACTTTTCAGAAGGATTTTTGTACTTTTAAATATTGATTTCATTAAATACTATTTGTAGCATTTAATGACACCTTGGCAATATTGTTATTTATGGATTTTTTCTCGTGTAAATCTTATTTGCAAACTTTTGTTCAGAAATACACTTAATATATTAATATATTGTACTTAAATAAAGCTCTCTATTCAGGATTTCAGGAATTACCAGTATAAGTTACCTGTTGTGCAGGGGCTTGTTGTGAACATGGAAGTGAGGAAAACTTGTATCAACATACCCAGTAATCGATACAATGAGGTACCATATCTGGATTACTACTTATTCTACTTTTATAAATCCAAAGGATATTGGAAATAATTCTAATACTTGTTCTGCAGAACCTGCTGAAGTTAACTATTTGCCCTTCTGTGTTCAGCGTTCATGTTCAATTCAGCACTTATGGCCAGTAAGGCAATGAAACTTTTATAAATTTCAAATGGTATTCTGGATAGTGCAGATAACATGAGGCCTGTTAAGAGGCAGCTAATTCACAGAACACACAACATTATAGCGCAGTACCGACCCTTCGGCCCTCAATGTTGCGCCGACCTGTGAAATGAATCTGATGCTTTCCATAGGAAAGTACCAGGTTTCCTTGGAAGGATGCATTAAGTATTTCATTCTGGGATCGTCTAATCTACAGTACTGCGGGTGGATTTCCTATGAACAGAGCAGGAAGGAAGCTGGCATTATTCTCAAGTGATGGAAACAACTGTCTGTCTAAACGTGGTGCTGCCTGGCTATAAAGTAGTTGACAGAACAGAATGAAAGTAGTTCATTTTGTTGTCCTTTTGCTTCCAATGCAAGCCTCCCACATCTGCTCCCGCATTCATCCTTTGTACTCCAACTGAGACCCCAGCCTTCATCTCACCTCCCCACTGCAGCCTGTCCTGTAGTGTCTGGATGAGGCTGCCATGTTGTTTCATAAATAATCACTCTCTGGTACTATTCAGTAATGTGTAGAACAATAGAGTCTATAATTCTAACACTGTCACTCCTGTTGACAAGAAGGGTATCAGTGAAGTTAGCATGCATGTGGCAGCTGGTGTGGTACAACTGATGTCTTGGTTGCAGGAGCAGCATGGGCTGGTTGTAAAACATTACATTACCTTTTCATTATGGGGATAAACTTGTTAAATTTGCCATGTACTACACACATACAAAATAGAAATAGTGACTTTGTGAATTTCCTGCAGGTTTAAGTTTTTTGAAACATGTTCGGAAGGTTTTTGACAGCTGGCTTATTTAGTAGCCAATGGGATTTTTAATGTCACGAGCCCCATTTTGGGTGACTGTTTTCATTTAATATTTATTCATTTTTATTAAAAACATTGAAGAACTGTGAATAATGGCCCTTTTCACAATGACAAACATGATCACAACTGAACAGGGACTTCCAGGAGAGCCCACCTACTAATGCAGACATTCATTTGAAGAAAATATTAAACAAGTAAATAAATATGGAACGTGGAGTAAGCCTACATTGTTATGATGATGCTTCTCAAAGTTTTTTTAGCATCTGCAAGAAATCATATTTAAAAACCAATACTACAATGTATTTCTGAGAATTTAAGAGTGACTGACAATGTAATGGAACATTTTTGGGGAACGTTCAGCCATTCTGTTTTGATTTAGTCCCAAATATTAGGCTTTGGTTTACATCTTGAAACTTAATTTATAATATGTTATCATTTGCAACTAGAGATTACAAGACACCAACTGCACTTGAAGGATCTCTCACTTTAAACAAAGAGTAGTTCATTCTGACTGACACTTTGCACAAATCAATGAAATCTAGTACTAAAGGAGGAGGAAAATCACACATTACCAATTTCTGGGCCAAAGTAAAGGACTGATTATGATGGCGAAGCAAAAAAATCACAGCTCACTCTTCATATATTATGTGATCAGTGTTGCAAGTTTATTTTAATTAAATGATCACATTGCAGTTCGGATTGATCTATGAAATGGTTAATTCCACTAAATCCAAAAGCTCTGTTCCAGTGTAAAAGAACCCAGTTTTCTATTTCTCAAAACTGTTATCAAAGGTGCATGTTATGCCCTTGTATTTCATTTTGAAACTCTTGAATCTCCTGTGATCAATGCTGGTGTCAAGGATTTGTATAAAATATTTGAAGTTTTGTACATATTATTAAATCACTGGATAATGCTATTTATAATAGCAATTTGGGGCAGTGTTTTTCTAGATTTCATATGTGTAAAGGCACGAATTGAAGTGCCATGTAACCAGTAGCTAAAATGAATGCTGTTTTATTTTTGCTGAAATTATCATTCCCAGTAATGAGTTATGAAAGTTAGTCGATGAGAAAACTAAGTAGCAAGGGATAACATTCAGATACTTGGCAGGTAATATTTGGTATTGATAAACATAGCTACTGCTTAACATCAGTTGCGAAATAAAATGTACAGCTGAACAAAATAAGATAACATCTATTATAGCCAAGTAGACTATGATTTTGAATTTGTCTTGAGTAAATCTTTGATTAGTCTAAATAAAAGCAAGGAGCTAGTGTTTTAAATGGGAGGCAGGTGCTAGTTGGGTGTTTTGTTCTGGAATATGCTTAGTTACAATTAAAACTAATGCAGCATGTTGTGGTGAGAAAGCAGAATTGCACCAAGTCCCACTTAAGATGGTTAATGATGAAATGTTGTTTCCACCCAAGACACTATGTTGCATTACGTATTCAGCATATCAAGATTTACTTAATTGGTTAAGAATCTCAGTACGAGCCAATATATTTTCGTGCCGGAAACTACGTCCTTGTCAATTTCATAAAATTATATACATAATAAAACATCCAGCTGTTTTTTGAAATTTATCCTAAAGCTTAGCATTAATAGTTTTATATGTTCTTAAAATCTACTTTGTCTATTGCAGGGAGGCAATGACCTAGTAATTAGACTTTTAACCCAACCCTGCCATGACAGATGATAGAGAGTATCTGGAATTAAAGGTTTAATAACAATCAAACCATTGCTGATTGTTGGAAAGCCCCATTTGGCTCACTAATTTGGTGGAAGGAAATCCGTCATTCTTGGCTGATTTGGCCTACATGTGACTCCAGACCAACACCCTTTTGCAATTAGAGATGAACAATAAATGCTGGTCTAGCCAGAGATATTGACATTTCCTGAAAGAATTTTAAAAGGAAAGTTTTTAGATTGCATATTAATTTGGAATTTGTGCAGGTTGTAATGGAGTTTGTAGTACTTCTAATTCTTTCAACAGTTGTTATTTTTAACTTTCTCCTTGTCATGGGGTCAAACGAATTAAGATGATGAAAGCGATGAACAAATCCAATGAGCATGTGTTAGCGTTCGGAGCTTGCTTCAATGAGAAGGCAGATTCGCACTTGGTGTGTGTTCAGAATGATGATGGGAATTACCAAACCCAGGCCATCAGTATTCACAACCAGCCCAGGAAGGGTAAGTGTATGTGAAGTTGCCTAGTTCTTACTTAACCAAAAAAATTGTTCCAGTATTTCATTTTTGTGTCTGCATGCATTGCTTTGCTTTGTATGAAATTACTACAAGTATTTTAAATATATTCATTTATCAAGTAGAGGCTGCAAAAATATAGCAGTCCTTGCATAACTCTTGATAACAGTCAATGTATATAGCACAAAACAGTTAGCATGACAGTTTTTTTTTCATAATTCTGTTTTGCAGTAACGGGAGCCAGCTTTTTTGTGTTCAGTGGTGCTTTGAAATCATCTTCTGGCTACTTGGCCAAGTCTAGCATTGTAGAAGGTAATAATAACGAACAATCTAAAAGTGTGAGAACTGTCAATTCTATCCATTCAGTCTTATCAGGTTCAGTTTTGGGTACACTTCTTTTGAGTTTCACACCTCCATTATAAAGATGCAGTATTTCCAGCAATTGTGCTGAAGCACTGGTGTGTCATGTGTAGATCCAGGATATGCACTTAAAATGGGGAGGCAGTGGCCTGGTGGTATTATCGCTAGATTATTAGTCCAAAACTCAACTAATATTCTGGCAACCTGGATTCAAATCCTGTCATGGCAGATGGTGGAATTTGAATTTAATAAAAAATAATCTGGAATTAAGAATCTACTGATGACCGTGAAACTATTGCTAATTGTTCGAAAGACCCATCTGGTTCACTGCTGTCCTTCAGGAAAGGAAATCTATCTTCCCTACCTGCCGTGGCCTACATGTGACTCCAGACCTACAGCAATGTGGTCGATTCTTAACTGCCTTCTGGGTAATTAGGTATGCTGACCTAGCCAGTGATGCCCTCATCTCATGAATGAATAAAACAAAATATGGATGTGCTGGTGTTGGACTGGGTTGGACAAGGTCAGAAGTCACAACACCAGCTTTATTTGAAATCAGCAGCTTTCGGAGCACTGTACCTTCGTCAGGTGATGTCACTCTGCAAACTTGTGATTTCAAATAAACCTGCTGGACTTTAAGCTGGTGTGTGACTTCGGAGTTGAAAGAACAAAAATATCTGACCTTACTGTATTTGTCGAATATTATCCAATGTTAGTTTACCCAAGGATCTAATGAATATCATTTGAGTTGGGATTAACAATTTATAGCATTATTGTCCTGGTAAATAAATCTTGATGGTTTATAAATCGCTTAACACTTTTTGAATAGATTGCAGTTTTATTACTGGACTGTTGTACATTAGATGAAGAAAAATGTAAAATTTATTTTGGTTTTGCTGTAAATGAATGTTATTTGAATGCTGTATTTTCAGACGGTATGATGGTACAGATCTCAGCTGAAACAATGGATTCTTTGCGACAGGCACTGCGAGAGATGAAAGATTTTACTATAACATGTGGCAAAACTGATGTAGAAGAACCACAAGAACATGTTCACATACAGTGGGCAGAAGATGATAAAAATATCAATAAAGGGTAAATAAATGCAGGAAGGGAAACTTATTTTTTTGAAATGCTATTTAGTTCTATTACTTTTTTAATGTGAGAATTATTACTTAATTGTGTACAGTAGTTGGGTGTAATATCAATGACTGCAATGGCCACCAGCATTCTCAAAGATCCATCACACCCTGGCAGTGCTTTTCTACAACCTCTACGTCTGGGAGAAGGTATAGAAGCCTGAATACCTGCACCAGCCGGTTTCGAAACAGTTTCTACCTGACTGTTGTTAGAATACTGAATGGACTCGCAACCTCTTAGCATTTGCCTCTACCTGTGTTTGTGTTTTGCTGCTATTTACTTATCTGTGCTGTTTAACTACGTAATCTGCATGTATTGCTCACATGACAAAGCTTTTCACTGTGCCTCGGTACACGTGACAATAAATTTAATTCAAATTCAATTCAATAGGCACTTAATTACTCTGAAGAGCAATGAGCACTATTTTTCTCATTTTCTGGAATATTTTGGGCAATATGTTTAAGTGCTTGGCCTTGTGTAAGTGATGATTTTAAGCAACTTTTGGGTTGCCTTCATGCTCCTTGTCCTATTTTGCAGCTTTTACTTTATGAAAATGGGAAGTTAGAGACATTAATGCTTAAAAA
This sequence comes from Chiloscyllium plagiosum, assembly GCF_004010195.1. NCBI lineage: Eukaryota > Metazoa > Chordata > Chondrichthyes > Orectolobiformes > Hemiscylliidae > Chiloscyllium > Chiloscyllium plagiosum. The sequence continues at coordinate 41,751,189 of NC_057720.1, read as the reverse complement.
TGGTAATACATGGAATTGGCTACTCGAGTATAATGTTATATTTGCATGTCACTTTTGGCTGATGCTCTCATCTATTTCTTCAGTTTTAGTGCAGTTCTAGTGTGGTTTTTCTGTGCTGTATAGGAACAGCCCTGTGAATAATCTATAGGAGATGCTTATTTTCAAAATAAGACAGGCTTTTGGCAAAATGAAGCTTTATGTTAAAGGCATTAATAATCTGGATTTGTAATGTACTAAATTATCATTGCAGTTATTTTGAGCTTTTTGATTTTAATTTTGTAGTGTTGTCAGTCCGATTGATGGAAAATCCATGGATGAAATTTCAAGTGTGAAGATATTTCATGGGTCAGAATTCAAAACAAATGGCAAAGTCATTAGGTGGACAGAGGTAACAAAATATGTTGTTTCTGATCAGTATGTTTGTTTTGTGTTAACTTCGTGAACATCTTGGGATGGAAACCATATCTTTGGGGGGAGGGGGTGGATATTTGATGGTTGCCCATTCAAGATGTGTGAAATTTGTCTTCAGATTTTTAAGTGGTACAGTTTCAGGATAAGGTACTTGGAAACAACGTGAGAAATGTCTTCACGCAAAGGGTTATGGATGTTTAGATCCCTCCTATCTAGAAGGTTCTGAATGAAATATATTTAAGGCCGAGATGAATGGATATACGTACTCTCGGGGGATTCAAATAATAAAGGGAAGCGGGGATAAAAGTGCAATTGAAATCCAAGATTAACCATGATCATGTTATATACTGTAGCACGCTTGACCAGCCATATCGCCTTCTCCTACTTCCATTTATGTTCTCCTGATGTGTCATTTAAGGCATTAATTTCTAGAATATGATGCAAGAGCTATAGTAATTGAAGCCTGAGCACATCGGAAAAGCATTCATCATAGTTGAGAAATGAAACTTTGTTTTTAAATGTCTTTTGTATCTCACTTATTTGGTGAGAATAGTATTTGCCTGATATCATAGGTAAATTGTTTATAGATATTTGACTTTCTTGGAGGCGAATTACTAATAAAACATTCATCCTTGTATTCAAATTCAACCATGGTATGATCCCTCACTATCTCTCTGTAATCTCCTTGAGCCCTTATAGGTGTCTATACGCCTCCAGTTCTGGTTGCTTGCACATTACAGTTGGTTGTATGTTCAGCTACTTTGGTACTAAGCTTTTAAAATTTTCTTTCTACACTTGCCTGGCACACATTCACTTTTTTTTGAGGTCTTTTAAAACCTGTTATTTTCATTAAAGCTTTTGGTTGTTTGTCATTATTCTCCTAATGTGGTTTGATGTCAACACTTAATGGTACAACATTATTGCAAAGGTTCTATATAGAAACATTTTTGATAATTTATTAATTCCAATCGTGGTTTGAGTTTAATAACTTTATATGAACTAATCATTTTTTTTTTAAGGTGTTCTTCCTGCAGAGTGAGGACCAGCCCAGTGGTCTTAGTGACCCAGCTGATCATAGCAAACTTACAGAGAATGTGGCTAAGGCATTTTGCTTGGCACTCTGCCCTCATCTTAAGCTGCTGAAAGAGGATGGAAAGGCAAAACTGGGTCTTCGTGTTACGCTTGATTCAGACCAGGTACCTAAAACTAAATCCTGCATCCAGGCAAACTAAGCTTGGATTAATATTTCATCTTCAGTTCTCAAAAAGTTAGACTTTTCTTACAGATGCATGAACTTGAACAAAAAATTGTGTAGATTATTATTAATGCTTTTGATCTTGTCATGATTTTAGGGGTAGAGGGAAGTAATTAAGGCATTTAGTTTTGTGTTGCCTCTCTTAACCAGAAACAGAAATTGTTGGAGAAACTGAGCAGATCTGGCAGCTTCTCTAGGAAGAAAGTAGTTTATGTTTTGGGTCTAGTGACTCTTCATCAAAACTCTTAGTAGCTAGGAAACAGTTAGGGGAAGAGAGAGATGACTGGATAAGTGGAGCCCAGAGAGAGGAAGTAAACAAGGTAATGGAAGGTAGATAAAGACAAGTGATAAATGGGTGAGCTGTACTAAAAGCAACCCATGTCATTTGTAGGACTGGATGTGGGAGAGATACAAGTAGTGGCATGGAACATAGTGTGTTGAAGTGGCAGGCTACTGGAAGTTTGGGGTCATTTTTGTGGACAGTAGACCTGCAAAGTAGTCACCCAGCTTGTGTTTCATCTCCTAGTGTAGAAGTAGTCTGTGTGAAAAGCAGCTACATTAGATTAGAGTGCAGATAAATTGCTGCTTCACCTGGAAGATATATCTGGGGCCTTGGCTGGTGAGCAGCAAGGAGGTAAATAGACAAGGTATTGCACCTTCTGTGATTGCGAGCTATTGGAAATAGAGGAAGAATGCAGCAGAGTTAACAATTTCTGCAGAATGCTGACAAAGGAGGGAGGAGAATGTATCTGGTTGTGGCAGCCTGTCAGAGATGATGGAAATAGTGAGTTACAATCCTGTGGGATCATTGTTGTGGGAGGGAAGGGAACAGGTGAGGACAAGTGCAGTAGTTGGGTTGGGCAGGCTAAGGGCCCTGTTGATCACTAGCGAGAGTGGGATGGTATGCTGGCAGCGGTTAGCACAGACTTGAGTGGCCTCTATCTGCACAAGAAGGATTTAAAGTTCTTGGTTGAGGAAAAAAGTGGCCATTTGAGGACCTGTGTGGGAAGTGGCATCGTCAGAACAAATGAGATGGAAAAAGGGGAAAGTATATTCAAAATTGGGTGGCAGAGTTTGAGGAATCCATTTTGCTGGATTCAACATTTTAATGGAGGTTCATAATTATGGCTTCAGGGCAAAAGGAATCTGAGCAATCATGAATGTCAAACGATAGTTTCAGAAACCTTTTTTACATGCCTTACTCTAATTGCAGTTGTTAAAATACATTTTTTCACTGATATTCATTCAAGTAGAATAGAATATTTATTCTTAACCATATATTCAGTCTACTTTCATAAATTTTCATTTACTTATTCAGGTTGGCTATCAAGCTGGTAGTAATGGACAGCCCCTTCCTTCACAGTACATGAATGATCTGGACAATGCTTTAGTCCCAGTAATCCATGGTGGAGCTTGTCAGCTGAGTGAAGGGTCAGTTGTAATGGAGCTTATCTTTTACATTTTGGAGAGCTTCTCTTAGAACATGAAACACATTTTTCTTCTCACTGGTGTTCTTTCCTCCATGATTAAAGACATTTGCACTTTAAACTTATGATTAAAATTAAATTGGTGCTCCATTATTGCTGAATCTACTATGCACCATGGATCATTTTGATTAATGTAATGTAGGACAGGGTACCTGCCTTTCATTCCTCCAAAAATGGTGGACCTGATCCATTGTTGGACTGATACTGTACTGAAGCATGAAAAATTGAGTTTCAGCTACTAGTTTACATTGCCTGGATTGACAGCCTATCCATCATTCTTTGAGGATTTTTAATGGTTTTCAAGTTGAAGTAAACTGAACGTATCAGTGACACTACATCACATGAGGACAGTATGAGAATGCATTGGTGACACCAATACTCACTGACCTCAATATCACTATTTTCCTTACACAATCAGCAGTTAATCTCTGGTTTGTATATAATGTATGTATGTATGTCTAAAGTTTTGAAGCACTTAACTTATGCCTTGTATGCCACATTATGGGAATATTGTGGTAATCTCTAGCCATGAAATAAAAGTAAATGTATAGTTTAAAAGTAAGACCTTTCAATGACTTTCTCAGCCATACTGCATTTGGTATCAACTGTATTAATTATATTTGCTGGTGCATGAGCACCTCAGGTAATAACTGTTCATATATACAGGGATTAGTGTTTAAAATCTAAAAAGAAACTGCTTCTATTATAGAAAGGTATCCTGGGTGCTGGAATGAAGCAGAATCTTGGTCAAATGAATTCCTGTATGTGAATATAAAATGTGGTTATTTAAAAACCAAAAATACTCTGTATATTTGTTTTCCTGCATTTAGAAACAATAGAGTAGTTAATACAAGGGAAATGAACATGCCCTTAATTGAAAAAGAATTGTAGCATTGGCTTTAACTTAGCAAGTAGGTGTTATCTTTTAGTCCAGCCTATTTCCTTCAACTGTATATTATTCTTTGAATGGAAATATGGTTTTATCTTGCATAAGAGACAAATATACAGAATCACTGTACATTTAGATGAAATGCTGTCTTTTTTTCTATTGGCAGTAGACAAATGTGCACTTTAGAAACTGATTACAAATAAATGGTTTCCTAATAAAAAAAACATTGCATAGTATATTAAATATTTATCACATTAAATCAACAGCAATAAAAACTATTCTTGTATAAACTTGTGACTTTTTTTATACTAGTGATTTCAGGGAAAAATCTTGTACTGTACTAAGATTTGTACCTTTTGAGAAATATCTCACAATGAATCTTTTCCCTCACTCTGCTTCCTCCCTCCACCCCACAATGTGCACTTCAAGCAGAGGTGAACTGTTGTATAGAAACAGAACCAATTTCACTATTTTAACTTTATTAAAATATAGGGAGTTTATTTTATAATTGTGGATTGTCTACATTGCCCTATTTCTTTAGGGTAAGGTACTTTTCAATGTGCAGGTTTCCAACAAACCAACAAAGACACAAGCTTTAAATAGATATTTCGAATCTTTGGCTTTGTATGTAAATAGCAGTCTCAGTAGCAGCAAATCTTCACAATAGCAGTCATGGAAAAGTGCATAGATTTTATCATTTGACCTGGAAGACATGAAGAATTCATTGTTAATATGATACATACAATCCAAAATTGATTTCCAACCAGTCTTCGATTGCAGTTACTACATAATTATTGACTCAATGCTCAAGTACTCAGATTAGAAAAGCAAGGGCTGAATAAATAAATTCATGGAGCTGAATCTTAATAGATTCTAATATTTTTCCTTGAAGCTATTAATTGAGATGCTGACATTTAGATTGATACCAAGAGTTGATACGGCTTTATTAAAAGTAAATTGGGTTTGATTCTGTCATTCTCCCTACTTATTACAACTTGTCAGTTTGGATCTCAGATTGAAAGAGTGCCACCATAAGAGGATTAAGACTGTCAAACTCAATATCACTCACTTTTTGGTATATTTGGAGGCTACAGAATAAGTGTGCATTCTCCTCCTCCGTTTCCCTGAGGGCAAGTCACAGTAAATATTAAAATTGCAACAATGTATCATGATGCAGCATTACTCAATTTTAAAGGAACCTGACTGATGTACTGTTTCATACAACAGACTGTCAGGACTTGTGTAGAATATTTTTATGTATGACCCTTGGGAGTATTGGCACTGCAGTAACAGTGCATTGCCATCTGAGGTAATAATTTAAAGGATAAAAGCAAAGCCAGACCAGCTTTCTTGTACTTTGTGGTTTGGGCACATCTTAACACTTTCCTGGAGATAAGTGGGCTAGGCTATTTAAATTGGCAAAGAAGTTGCAGTTAGTCCCTACTTTCAATTCTAAGGTTAAAACTCTATATTTGAAACTAGAAGAACAAGTAAATTTGATGGTATTTTGTCATTAGTGAGAATTCAGATGCAAAGAAGCAATTTGAACAGGAAAATGATAATTTAGGTTATAGCTCTATTTAAGTTGCGATTGGTATCACTTTGCCCTACCCAATGTGACAGTCTAGAACAAAATACTGATGCTAGAAAAAACCAGTCTAATCTAAAAATAATCAAGTGATATTAGATATAATGCTTTCATATTTAGAGGAAGAGTAAAGAGATCTAACAAGGTTACTTCCAGAATTTGAAGGAATTTAATGGTAAGGTCCTAGGGAGTGTTGCTGAACAGACACTTGGAGTGCAGGTTCATAGCTCCTTGAAAGTGGAGTCACAGGTAGATAGGATAGTGAAGGCAGTGTTTGGTTATGCTTTCCTTAATTGGTCAGAGTATTGAGTACAGGACATTGGTTAGGCCACTGTTGGAATATTGCGTGCAATTCTGGTCTCCTTCCTATCAAAAGATGTTAAACTTGAAAGGGTTCAGAAAAGATTTACAAGGATGTTGCTTGGGTTGGAGGATTTGAGCTATAGGGAGAGGCTGAACAGGTGGGAGCTGTTTTCCCTGGAGCATCGGAGGCTGAGGGGTGCCCTTTAGAGCTTTACAAAATTGAGGGACATGGATAGGATAAATAGACAAAGTCTTTTCCCTGGGGTCAGGGAGTCCAGAGCTAGAGGGCATAGGTTTAGGGTGAGAGGGGAAAGATATAAAAGAGAACGTAAGGGGCAACTTTTTCACGCAGAGGGTGGTACGTGTATGGAATGAGCTGCCACAGGAAGTGGTGGAGGCTGGTACAATTGCAACATTTAAGAGGCATTTGGATGGGTATATGAATAGGAAGGGTTTGGAGGGATATGGGCCGGGTGCTGGCAGGTGGGACGAGATTGGGTTGGGATATCTAGTCGGCATGGACAGATTGAACCGAAGGGTCTGTTTCCATGCTGTACATCTATTACATTAATAGCATGCTTTATCATTTAGGTTCAGGGAACAAGTTCATGTATTGGATTTCTGCTTTCACATGTTGGGAAACTGACTGGGTTCATTTGATTAGGCAAAGTAGCTGAAGTTATCCAAGTCACCACAGTGTCTAAACCTGACTGTTCAAACAGATTTTCCTTGGACTTAGACTGTGACCCAACTCCTCACTGAAGACAGTATTAATACAGCAAAACCTGCTCCACCAACAAACTGCATATCTCCCATTTGATGTACCTCAATTAAATTGAGAAATATTGCCTTCATGTTATTAGTGACGATGTTAACAAGAACACCAAATTTACAACTTTTGGAACCTTCTTACCTTAGAGTAAACTATGAAAAATTCTGGCTATAGTGAACTGCAGCAGTGAGAAATAATGTTTCATCTTTGTGATGTATGAGCTTTGGGTTATTTAAAGGCTAGAAATTGTTAGCCATTTCTACATCCTTGAATAGATTGTAATAAATCAGTAATTGTTTATTAAAGAAATTAATTGATGGCCCTTTTCATTCTCATTCTAAGGGAAAATATACAATTGGCAATATTAAGACCTGGGTAGAAATGTTCTTTTACATTGTAGCCCATGCTGGGTCGAAAGACACTGTTCCTCCCATCTCACTTGTAGAAATTTTTACATTAGAATATTTTTAAATTGATAGACTGCAGAACAGGCTAAAAGGTGCCTCATACATGAATCAGAGTCGGCATACAAAGGCAATAGGATGATCAATGTTTATTACAAGGTGAATGAAGTATAAAAGTGAGAAAGCAGAGCTCCAATTGTATGGGCATTGGGAAGACTGTACCTGTAGTAGTTTAGTTTTGGTCACTTTATTTAAGGAGAGACATAATTGCATTGGAAACAGGCCACTTAACTCTTCACCCAAGGAGGAACCCCCACACAGGTCCCTGGCACTGACACAGTACTGCTAACACTGAGTTGATCTTGGAGGTAACTAGTTTGTTAATCTTTGGAATTTTCTTCCCCAGTGGAGAGTGGGTCATTGATTGAGAGCAGTTTGGAATATGGAGTTGTCCTGTGAATCACATAACAGAACTGAATAAGGGTTGAATAGCCTACAGCTGCTCCTGTTCTTTATCATATTTAAGCAATGCATCCCAGTAAAACAACATTCAAAGCTGAGTATCCATTTTGTAACAAGACTACATGTAATATTAAAATATTTAATAAAAATTTGCAGTGAAGCAGTGCAAATGTTTGATAACTCAGTGGTAGTTCTAGGCCGAGGGGTAAATGGGAAAACAAACCTACCTTAAGTTCAAGCAGTTACTTTAGTCCTGTGACCTAGGTGAACATTGAGATTATTAATATGCTATTGTCATACTGCTTTCCCTCAAATGTAAAGAAAAACCAAAATAAGTAAACATAACTCATCAAAAGTTGAATTTAAAAGATGTATCTACAAATGTTCTCACCTACTAGCTGGATCGAGGACAAGCCATTTTTCTGTATTAATTTGCAAATCTTGTCCATTAAGGGGATCTCTGATTTGAACTTTTAGTTCTAATCGACCACCAGTAGATTTTCTACCATCAAATATCTAAGGTTAGAAAAAAAATTTAGTTTAAAACAATCTTGGAGGGGGAGAAAAGTCAAATTTCAATACCATTGCTATTTTAAACAAAAGTAACACCAGTATTCAGCCAGCACAAAGCAGTCCTGTCAAGTAACTTTCCCAATCAATTAATCTCATTCAATATTGCCATGAATACTTGAACAAACCATTGCGAAAGAATAATTGTAATTTAAAAAGGTAAGCATGATTTTTTTTTTGGTAATTAGAGGCTCCTTTTTGTCACAAGATTACATTTCAATTCGAGTGAACATAGTTTAATGCATTAGCTTTATAAACAATCTGGCAACTTTACCTACTTTCCTCAACCAGGTGATTTTACATCAGAAAACATTGAATTTTATCAAACTAAATTTGGCATAGACCCCTCATCCCTTGCCATTTGGAGTTCAGGCTAGAGGAGAAAGGAGAGTTTAAGAGATCAGTTATCAGTACAGAAAAGAAACCAGATATTATTCCAAGCTCATTCTAGATTAGTACGCAGTTTTAGAAAATGAGAATGCAATGTTTTATGTGGTCCAGGCAGATTTGGCAGTGAATGACTCAACCAGCTGTCTGCCATTTCCATTCAACTCTATTCTTTGGACTGAAGGTAGGAGAGGTTCTGGGGAACAGCTAGATGGAGAGGGAGAGTGTAATGGTCTTAAATGGGAACTAGCATCAAGGATGGAGGTGAGGATACAGTTGAGCAGATTGGTAACTGTGGCCCATCCACCCTTGACGATTCTAAAGGCTAGACAGTTGGGACTTCAAAAATAGCATTTTAAATGAATGGAGAGAAATTTGTTTTTATTAATTGAGCACATAGAAGAAAGTAGAAGTCATGGAAAGAGCAGTGATGTAATGGAGCTACTGAGGTTATGGGAAATTAAGGAAGCACAATACAGATTGCTCCTGACCCAAATTTTTAATTCCTGTCTGCCCCCATGGAAGCTTCCAGAGGACTGCAGGATAGCAAATATGGTTCCACTTTTCAAGTGTGGGAGAAAAACTACTGGAGAAAATCCTGAAGAAAATAATCTCCACTTGGAGAAGTAATGTTTGATCAAGGATAAATCAGCATGACTTAGTCAGAAGGAGTTTATGCCTAACACATGTGACAGTGCAAAGCTGAAAGGTGCCACGCAGGTTGATAGTGCTGTTAAGGAGAGACATAATTGAATTGGTTTTATTGGTTTGGTAGAGGGATTGAATTCTGGAGAAATGTTGTCATGCTGCAGTATGACAAAACACTAGTGCAGCCATACTTGGAATATTGTGTACATTTCTTATTGCCCCATTACAGGAAGGATGTGGAAACATTGGAAAAGGTGCAGAGGAGATTTACCAGGATGTTGCCTGGTCTGGAGAGAAGGTCTTATGAGGAAAGGCTGAGGGACTTGGGCCTGTTCTCATTGGAGAGAAGGGTGAATAGGGAGAGTCTTTTTCTTAGGTTGATGACATCAACTTGCACGAGGGGGCATAGCTGCAAACTGTAGGTGATTAGATTTAAGACCGATGTCAGAGGCAGATTCTTTATTCAGAGTGGTAAGGGCATGGAATGCCCTGCCTGCCAATGTAGTTAACTCAGCCACAGTAGGAGCATATGGATGATGGAATAGTGGAGGGGGATAGGCTTAGATGAGTTCACAGACGCTGAGCTCCCCTTTACTCTGCTGACCTTTGAGCTCCACTCTGCTAACTTCAGTCAGGTTTTCTTTATAATAGGTATAAGAATCACAAAGATCAGTTCAAAGCTAGGAAAGATTGCCTGGAGCCCACTGAAAAATTGTTTAAGACTAGAAATTCATCACAATGTGTGTACATAACTCTTCATCTGCTATTCATTCAAATGGCTAATATAGTCTTTATATGCCTTAACAATAAAGTAGAAAAACAATTTGTATACAGCTCATAAGTAGTAAAATGAAAGCAATGGAAAGAGATCAATGGCATGATTGTTTTGGGTGATGATGTTTTCTGCTCTGCCAATTCAACAGCCAGTAGGAAATGTACAATTACAACAGCCCCATTACTCTGTGGAACTTTAACTGGTTCATTCATCCCTCACTTGGGTAGAAGACCCATCTGAGGCAAACAAGTTGACTAAGCTGACCACCCTGCAGTAAGCAGACTGGTACGACAAGCCCTGGGGTGATGGTGGTGGGGGTGTCATCTTGTGCAGAAAGGGAAAAAGAACTTAACGATTAAGGATGGGGAATGGAGAGACTTTTAGGGATAGACCTTACCATGGAACAGTTGCCAGTGTGGGGAGGGCAGGATGTCATCTTGCAGGATGAATGCCAGACTTCTCCCCTGCTCCTTCACCCACCTCAAAATTGACCCTCATAGATGGTAGACTTCAATTAATCACTTTTTTAAACCATACCCACAAACCTGCTGGCAGGAGGAACAATTCTGTCTAATCACCGACATGAGTGCAACTAGTTGCAGTGTGCACAGCAATGAAATACTAGAGTTGTGCAGCTCTGAGCAAGTTAGAGATGAAAGGTCTTAAATTCAGTTAATAGTGCTGACATCTAAATTAGCTTCAACATTCACCGGACGGGAATGGGAATAAGTCATCCCGGATTGCTGCTGTTAACTACTATCCGATGAACTCTGCTGGAAAATACTTCTATGCAAGTGTTAAATGATGCAAGAGCACAGTTGGCTGGGATGTTCAGTAGTTGAATGGCCACTTGACCAGGTATCAAAAAACTGACAATTTATAGTACTCTCTGGCCATGGTTGTTTCCTTAAACCAGTTGGACTATAACCTGGTGTGTGATTTTTAACAAAGAGAAAGTAGTAAATAATCATCTTACTTTAAAGCAAGATTGCATATTAGTCACATCCATATTAATAAATTTCACTAATGAATTTACTTAGAGAAAAAGGAATGAACAACACAGCACAGGAACAGGCCCTTCAGCACTTTGTCCTATATTAAAACAGTTTTCACCAACAGGATCCGTGTCCCTCTATTCTCTTCCTATTCATGTATTTGTCCAGGTGATTCTTGAATGCTGCTATTGTATCTGCTTCCACAACCTCCTCAGTGTGAAAAACATGCCTTGCACATCTCTGACTTCATTCTCTCCACTCCATCCATGCCATTCATAATCTTAGAAATTTCTATCATATTGCCCCTCGACCTCCTGTGTTCCAGTAAAAACAAATCCAGTCTATCCAACCTTTCCTCAAAGCTAAAAGCCCCATGCCAGCTAACATCCAAGTAAACCTTCTCCGTACCCTCTCCAAAGTATGCTAATGTGGTGACCAGAACTGTATGCAATATTCTAAGTGTGGTCTAACTAATGTTGTGCTGCAGCTTTATATAACTTGTCTATCCTTATCTTCATTGGAAGGGGCAATGAGTATGAGCATGCCATATTGCTCCTTTTTTACGACCTTATCCACCTTCTGTGATCTGTGGACCTGCACACCCTGATCTCTCTGCATATCAATACTCCTAAGGATTATGCCATTCACTGTTTAATTTCCATCAGTACTTGACCTTCCCAAATGCATCACCTCATTTATCCAGATTAAACTCCATTGGCCATTTTTTCTGCCCATGCCTCAAAATGATCTATACCCTGCTGCATCCTCTGACAATCCCCATCACTATTCACGACCCACCAATCTTTGTATTGGCCCCAACCTTACTAATTGGACCAGATATGTTTTCCTCCAAATCATTTATGTAGATCAGAGAGATCCCAGCACTGATCCTTGTGGTACACACTAGTCACAGCCCTCTACTCCAAAAAGCATCCTTCCACCATTACCCTCCCTCTCTATGACTAAGCCAGTTATCTATCTTACCAGCTCACCCCCATACCACGTGACTTCAACTTTTGTACCAGTCTACCATGAGTGACCTTGGCAAAGGCTTTACTGAAATCCACGTAAACAACATCAACTAGTTTTCCCTCAATCATGTCATTTTGACAACTTGTCAAAATACTCTATCAAGTTAGTGAGGCATGACCTCCCTGGCACAAAAAGTCCATTTGCTTCTAAATGTAGATAGATCTTGTCCCTGATAATCTTTTCTAATAATTTCCCTACCACTGATGTGAGGCTCACAGGCCTGTAATTTCCTGGATTATCCCTGTTACCCTTTTTAAACAATGGGACATTAGCTATTTTCCAGTCCTCCGGGACCTCACCTATGTCCAATGAGGATACAAAGATGTCTGCCAATGCTCCAGCAATTTATTCTGTTGCCTCCCTCAACATTTTGAGATAGATCCCATTAGGACCCAAGGACTTATCTTTCTTAATACTTTTTAAAGATGCACAGCACCTTTCCCTTTTTAACAGTAATTTGGCTTATAAATTCAATGCTCCTTTCCCGGAGATCATCCTCCACCAATTCCTTCTCTTTGGTGAATACCAGTGCAAAATATTCATTTAAGACCTCACCTCTCTCTTCTGGTTCCATACAAACAGCCCCTCCTTTGTCCTTGAGTGGGCCAACCCTTTTCCTAGCTACCTCTTGCTTTTAATAAAAATCTTTGAGATTCTCCATAATCCTGTTTGCTAATGACTTTTCATGATCCCTTTTAATTCCTCGCTTCAGTTCTTTCCTATTTTCTCTATGGACTTCAAAGGGTTTGTCAATTCCCATCCACTAGATCTTAGGTATGCTTCCTTTCTTCTTTTTGACCAAGGTCATAACATCCCTGGTCATCCAAGATTCAGGTAACTTGCCATACCTATCCTTCATTCGCGCAGGATCATGCCACTCCTGAAATCTTACCAAATGTCCAATTTGGATTTACCCTCTAAATGCTGTCTAGTGTCAACACACTCCAGTTCCTGCCTAATATTGTTATAGTTCACCTTCCTCCAATTTAACACCTTCCCTGAGGACTGCTGTTATCCTTTTCCATGAGTAACTTAAAACTCACACTATTATGGTTACTACTCCAGAAATGCTCCCCCACTGAGATTTCATTCATTTCCTAAAACTACTTTCAGTATAATCTCTTCTCTGGTTGGACTGATTATATACCTCCTGAACGGTTCTTACAAATTCTGCTCCATGTAAGCGCATAGCACAAAGAGTCCCAGTCAATACTGGGGAAGTTAAATTCACCCACAACGACCCTGTTTTACAACTTTCTAAAATCTGTCTACATATTCTCTCCTCTATCTCCTGCTGGCTGTTCGGAGGTGTGTAGTATACCCTCAGCATTGTGATTTCATCTTTCCAATTCCTGAGTTCTACCCACTAGTCCTCTGATGTATCCTCCCTTAGTACAGATACGAGATACTCAGTTACCAGTAATGTAACTCCCCAACCCCTTTTACATCCCTTTCTGAAACATCTAAATCCTGGGACATGCACCTGCCAATCCTCTCCTCCTTTCCGCCAAGTCTCTGTAACTGCAATAATGTCATAGTGCTAACCAACACTGAGCTCATCTACTGTGCCAATTATACTACTTGTTTTGAAACACATGTATTTCATTGCCTGTTCACATTTGATCTGGTTTCTACCTCTTCCTCAATTTCTGCATCGCCTGCCCTCCTCCTCTGGTTCCCATCCCCCTGCCATGCAAGTTTAAACCCTCCCCAATCACTCTACCAAGAACCTCCCACCCCACGTCAGTCCCAGTCCTGCCCAGGCATAACCCACACAGTTTGTACAGGTCCCACCTCTGCCAGAAACAGTCCCAATGCCTTACGAATCCAAAACTGCACCCTCCCGCCAACACCATCTTTTCAACCAGAAAGTGGAAATCATTTCTGAACTATTATTTTTAAAAGAACTTCCAGGTTAGCAATTTATAAGATTTGTAGCTCAGGGTGATGACAAGTATCTAAGTTAACTTGCTGAGCTGGAAGATTTGTTTTCAGATGTTTTGTCACCATACTAGGTAACATCAGAGTCTCTGGTGAAGCCACGACCCACTATCACTAGTTTCCATACATACAAACAAAGGACACCACACACATCTTAGGACAGGTGAAACAAAGACACTCATAAGAATTCTTAGAAGCATGGCATTCTAACCAGAACTCCATCAATAAAACACATCAATTTATATCCTATCTACCTTATCTCCTCACAGCCCTAAGGCACCTTCCCTTGCAATTGCAGGAAGTGAAAGATCGTTCCATTTTCTTTCTCTAGCCACACTATCCAAGCAAAACACTCACTCAATTTAGTGTCCTATAATCACTGCTCAATTTTGTCTCCTCTACGTTGTGGAGAAGCAGCACAGACTGGGTGACTTCTTTACAGAACTGGAAATAACATCACCTACGTTAAGAAACCAAGACCTATTAAAAAAAAGAGGCAGGACATATCATCAGCGCTTCACCAAAAAGTCTCACGTTACCTGGTATGGTGATGAAACGTCTGAAAACAAATCTTCCAGCTCAGCATGCCAACTTACATAAGAACTTTCAGGTGCTCACATAAGAGATTCTTGTAATTATTTCAAATATTTAGTTTGAACATACAAACCCAATAAAACCATACCTCAACAATTTCTCTGACTTCGCACTGTGTTTCTAATTTGTCCAGTTTTAACTGTGCAGTTCCCACTGATTTGTCACTCCTCAGAAATCCCCTATAAAAAAACAAATCAAAACAAATAATCATGTCTAATAAAAATTATCTTGCTAAACAAATGTTTACCTGCCTCAGAATTTATGTTCTAAAAATACAGAATTAAGCATAATCACAGTGATTGACTAATATAAATGCAGAACCTTAAATAATTAGGCTTGTCTACAATTCAAAGTGTTCTTTTAGAGAGAATAGTTTAACCATGGGACCCTATTAGGTATCATAAAACACAGGCTTGCAGTTATAATCTCCTTTTTAGTCAATATCTGATCTGATTTAGAATACTAATGAAAGATCAGCTAAATCCACATGTTAGGCCAATGATATATCACGGATGGACATCCCAAGCATGTTTCTAGTGATAGGCTATAAAATGGGGCTGGAAGCAGCCACCATCTAACTCTCAGGTGCATTTTCTCTGTTGCAATTGCTGTGTGCCATGGTGAGATTATACAAGGTGTGGCAAAAGGTATGTATGACTTCTAGAATTCTAATGTGATTGATTAGAGGAATTTTATTTTAGAAAACAACATTAGTGAGTTTGCAACATTACATTGCTGCCAAATACGTTCACAGTTATAAAAATATACATAACACAAATAGTAAAATATGTTTCAAAAGAAACTCCTGCCCCATTCCAAAACACATTGCATAAAGATTTTTTTAAATAAAACATCTTTGCACCATCATACAAAAGCAGATACTCTTGAGATAGTTATGCAGAATTCATTACCATTACATTCCTTACCCCTTATGAAATATTTCAAATTTAATTCCTTTGGTCTGAATTACTCGTTTAAATCCTCGATGATTTCTGTTAATATTGAGCACAAAACGCTGATTATATTCTGTAAGAAAGAAAAACACATTGCACACATGATATTGTAGAATTTGAATCAAATATGCCAAAAGAGCGCAAAACACAGTCTGGATTAATTTTAGCCACAAAATAGTTTGGTAGGAAATTACAGGCAAGGTATTTTATATTTATGTAGATAAATGTAAATTAGTTCTTTGATCATCTATTCACATAAAAAGAAATAAATGGCATTGCAACTTTTACACAGTACTAATGCTAAATTACCAGTTCCTTCACATCCCATTCAGGCTTTATTAAAGGACTTATCTAGGATTACAGAACACAAGAAAAAACAACTTAATTACTTTAGCAACTAACCTGGCCACAAAATTATAACCAAGGAAAATAACAAATTTAGGATGTCTGAGAAAACAGAACACTTGCAAAATATTGAAGAATCACTGAGAAAACTATGTTTTGCTTTACAACCCAATTAAACAATAAGCTGTCACAAACTACATAGTTCTTCAGACTGACAATACATTTAAAGAAAAATGATCTGAACATACAGCTCCTTCTCAAACACCGAGAACAACAAAATTTTCACAACAAAGCCACCAACTCTGTTACCTTGAATGTACATCCTCACACCCTGCTTCCTGTAAAGACTATTCCATTTTTCCAGTTCCTCCGTCTTTACCACATCTGTTCCAAAGACACCGACTTCGACAAGGAAGCTCTGAAAAGTCCTTTTTCCTCAACTGATAATTTCCCACCCCAGTGGTTAATAGTGATGGGGCTCCGATACATCTCCCACAACAAGGATAGGGTCACCTTCGCCTTCCAAGCCAAAGCATCCATATCCAAACGATCATTAGTTGCTATTTCCCCCACCACCAGACACACATTTGCCTCCACTCCTTTGTCAGCCTTCCTCAGGGACAGATTCCTCTGGCATACCTTGGTCCACTCCTATTATCTCCTCACACCCCTAAGGCACCTTCTCTTGCAATCATAGCAAGTGCAAGATCTATCCATTTCCTTTCTCCTCATTATCCAAGGGTCCAGCTGCACCTTCCAAGCGAAACAGTAATTAACTTGCACTTCACTCAATTTAATCTACGTAATCACTATCACAATTTTGTCTCCTCTACGTTGGGGAGATAAAGCACAGACTGGGTGACTGCTTTGCAGAATACCTATGTTCTGTCCACAAAACAAAAGCCCTGAGCTTCTGGTTGCCTGCCATTTCAACACACCACGGTGTTCTCTGGCCAACATTTGCTATGGAAAGCTCAGCACCTAATTTTCTGCTTGGGAACACTGCAGCCTTCTGGACTCAGTACTAAGTTCAATAATTTTAGGGCTTGAGCACCTTTACCAATGTCCTACCCCAACCTCACACACCAGGCCTTGAATTCACATGGGCTGCTACCACAAAAACTATTGTTAGCCACTAATGGTCCTTATTAGCAGCCATTCGTTCTCCCAGGCTGACCTTTACCCAGTCCTTTGCCTATCCAACTGTTTTTCTCTCTGGGCTCCATTTCCAACTTCTCCCTCTTCCACTCCATCTTTAACACATAGACCAACTGTTATGACACGGGGTAAACCCTCCTGCTTAATTTAAACCAGCAACACAAGATCTATTCCATGCAATAATCTGTGAAAATTCAAGGGGCAAAGAACTATTTAAAGTAAAAATTAATTTTATTTCTTAAAGTATAACAGAATAATTAACTAACAAACATTTACAATTCCTTCCTCTAACCTATCTTTTACCTCCCCTTCCATAATACTAGTCCGATAAAATCCCAATTAAGATTTACAAAACAAAACATATCCCAAAACCAAGCAGCTTTCGGTTCTTCTCTGTATGCCTGTCTTCTTCTTCTTGGGGATTCTGCTTCACAGGTTATTGATCAATAAAAGGTACCTTTGATCGCGCTATTTTTTGGGCAGTCTCTACATGCTGGTGGTATGGCAGTTCTCCTCCCAACTGTTCAATTTTCTCTGGTCTTATACTTCCAAAGCATTGGCTTTGGCTTTGTCATTGGCTTTTAAGATTGTCAGTATACTCAATTCAAACTTGATTGGAGGTTGGTATTTTGGGGTATAAATTCAAATTTGGCAATTAATTTAAATTATTTGTGTTTCCAGGCAACCAGCTAATAGAATTGTTCAACGAAATGTTACATTTTCTTTTCAGAACACTTAGCGCTGAGAGGTAGTTCTACCAGCTTTTAACTTTCTTAAAAGATACAGTACACCCCCATCTTCATAACGCAACTTTTTCCTAGCTACAATCAGTTCAGAAGGGTCACCGGATCCAAACGTTAAACTCTACTTTCTCTGCAAAGGTGCTGCCACATCTGCAGATTGCCCAGCACTTTATTTTTGTGACTGAGAATGGCTACTTGTCTTTTACCTGGACAATTTGTATTCTTGATCACAGCTGTTTTGTGTCTTTGGGCTTGTTCCTATTAAAAAAGGGTGTAGTTTATGGTTAACAGTAAAATGAATTTTTGTCATTTAAATACTTGCCTTTTGTGATAATTAAATGAAAGCTAATCTTAATGTTTTTATAATTAAACAAAATGCACTCAACTAAATTATAAATTAATATTGAATTCTCTGGAATTAAGTACAGTCTGTAACTGGAGGTAAAAACTCATTACATTCTGTTTGTTCTCCAAAGTCTAAATGTACATACTTAATACATTTTACTTACTGTACTAGGATACGGAAATTCAAACTTTACAAAAGCATCAAGGTCATGTGTTGCCACACCTATGCAAAATAAAACAAAATTGTGTGTCCTCGTAGGATATAGCTCCTCAAAGTTACAACATAGAAAGTAAATTCAACCGAACTTCAGTAATGTTAATTTTGAAAATTACGGAACAGTAAGTTTTATAAATAAGCCAACATTCAAAGCACAATATGCAAGATTACATAAGCATTGTTAAAAAGAGACAAGGCGGCAAAGACTTTTGCTTTGCATTCATCAGGAGTGAAGGGGAAAACAGATTTGAAAAATGTGACTAATTCATACATCATGAGAAGAGGGTAAGACCATAAGACACAAGAGCACAAGTAGGCCATTCAGCCTATAGAGTCTGCTCTGTTGTTTAATGAGATCATGGCCGATCTGATAATCATCAAACCCATTTTTCTCTTTTAACCTTTATCCTAATTGATTTAAAATTCTGTCTCAGACTTAAATATATTTACAGACTCAGCCCCAACACCCTCAGTGGTAAAGAATTTAATGAACTCAACGCACAGAGAAGGAATTACTCCTCATTTCTGTGTTAATGGTATCATTTTATCCTGAGATTATGCCCTCTGATCTGAGACTTTGCCACATGGGAGAAGCAATCCTTCCCCATCTATCTCGTCATGCATCCAGATGAAGAGGGACACCAGTTCGACTGGGACAATGCATCCATCCTGGGACACGACAAACAAAGACATGCGCGGGAATTCCTGGAGGCCCGGCATTCAAATCGGAACTCCATTAACAAATATATAGATCCGAACTCCATTTACCAACCTTTCAGAAACAGAACCGGAAATGATGTCGCCCATTATAACAAAGCAAGACACAAACAGCAAACTGGACAGAACACCAACGTTTCACCAGAGGTTCATGGATGATGTTACCTAGCATGGTGACAAAAGGTCCAAGACCAAACCCACTAACTCAGCGAGCAAACTGACAACCTGACCCACAACCTGAGCTGCAAACCTTTTACAAAATTTCAAATCCAATCTTATCATGGATGCTAATTGTTTGGACCATGGTTGACAAGCAGATACAGCAACAGTTAACTATCAATCTTAATTCTCAGATCACGCAGGCAGATTCTGATCAGTGAGGATGCTATTATGGGAATGCAGCAGAGATTGGCAGTTTCCATCACCCTTTTTAAAAAAAACAAGCAGGGCTACATTTGTACCAACTTCTTTTTCCTACATAAATATATTTATACACAAGATTCTATTTTATCTTTTAGCATGTACAAATATATCACAGTGTGAACCTGAGTGATAATCTTAAATTGGTTTCTGGAATAGATTTAATAAATTATGCCCATTTGCAGAATCACATCTAATGATGGACATACAATTGAGAATACAGGATGCTCTGGTTGAGCAGAAATAGCATGATGCCAACTGCAACTGGCCAATGTGTGTTTTGTTTGATATAGACTGCCAGTCATTAGGACATACAGCCCACATGCCTGATATCACATCAGTTCTGAAATTCATTACATATTTTGTGAAAGCATCTTTTCAGCTTGCTAGCAGCATCCTGTTAATGGAGAAAACCACTGAGCTTTATCTTTGTTTAGGATGCTAAAGCCATGAAATCACATCCAGAAGGACTGGCACATGCACACTATGGAACACTAATGACTTAACAGATTTTTATCTGCATGTAAATGGTTGGCAGCATTGTGTAATCTCAAGGCAAACCCAGATGTAGACTTACGTAAACCTGTAAAAAGGACAGGAGTACACATACTCAACAAACATGACATCAACTGTGGTCACAGCATGTGTTTTGAAGGTTCCCAGTCTCAAATAGTTGGGGGAAGAAAATCTCAATTTGAAGAGAAATTTTCTCTTAATCGGAGGGTGGATTGCAATTATATACCAGCAAAAGGCAGAGCATATCAATATAAAGGTCAAAAGATTAAAATAACTAATAATGACCTGCTGCTGCATGCCATCTTTTGAAATTGTTGATTGACAGTAGTGTACAATCGTTTAGCTGCCAATTATTCACATACACATTACTCAAATATTCATTCATCATGAGATGATATAGAGATAGGAGTGTTTCAGGATCAAGAATACCGTGATCAAATATGAAGGTAGGCTCGCCAGTAATATTAGAAATGATAGTAAGAGTTTCTTTCGATACATAAGAAACAAACGACAGGCAAAAGTAGACATTGGGCCACTTCAAACTGATGCTGGAAGCCTAGTGATGGGAGATAAGGAAATAGCTGGAGAACTTAAGTACTTTGCATCAGTCTTCACAGTGGAAGACATGAGTAATATCCCAACAATTAAAGGGAGTCAGGGGGCTGAGTCGAGTATGGTTGCCATTGCAAAAGAGAAAGTGCTAGAAAAGCTAAAAGGTCTTAAAATTGATAAATCTCCTGGACCCGATGGGCTACATCCTAGAGTCCTGAGGGAGGTGGCTGAGGAAATAGCAGAGGCGTTGGTTGAGATCTTTCAAAAGTCACTGGAGTCAGGGAAAGTCCCGGATGATTGGAAGTTCGCTGTTGTAACCCCCTTGTTCAAGAAAGGATCAAGACAAAAGATGGAAAATTATAGGCCAATTAGCCTAACCTCGGTTGTTGGTAAAATTATAGAATCCATCATTAAGGATGAGGTTTCTAAATTCTTGGAAGAGCAGGGTCAGATTAGAACAAGTCAACATGGATTTAGTAAGGGGAGGTCGTGCCTGACAAACCTGTTGGAATTCTTTGAAGAGGTGACAAGTAGGTTACACCAGGGAAACCCAATGGATATGGTCTATCTAGACTTCCAAAAGGCCTTTAATAAGGTCCCACACGGGATGCTGCTGAGTAAGGTGAGGGCCCATGGTGTTTGAGGTGAGCTACTGGTATGGATTGAGGATTGGCTGTCTGACAGAAGGCAGAGAGTTAGGATAAAAGGTTCTTTTTCGGAATGGCAGCCGGTGACAAGCAGTGTCCCGCAGGGTTCAGTGTTGGGGCCGCAGCTGTTCACATTATATATTAATGATCTGGATGAAGGGACTGGGGGCATTCTAGCGAAGTTTCCCGATGATACTAAGTGAGGTGGACAGGCAGGTAGTACTGAGGAAGTGGGGAGGCTGCAGAAGGATCTAGACAGTTTGGGAGTGGTCCAGAAAATGGCTGATGGAATTCAATGTGAGCAAATGCGAGGTCTTGCACTTTGGAAAAAAGAATATAAGCATGGACTACTTTCTAAACGGTGAGAAAATTCATAAAGCCAAAGTACAAAGGGATCTGGGAGTGCTAGTCGAGGATTCTCTAAAAGTAAACATGCAGGTTGAGTCCGTGATTAAGAAAGCGAATGCAATGTTGTCATTTATCTCAAGAGGGTTGGAATATAAAAGCACCGTTGTGCTACGGAGACTTTATAAAGCTCTGGCTAGGCTCCATTTAGAGTGTTCAGTTTTGGTCCCCACACCTCAGGAAAGACATACTGGCACTGGAGCGTGTCCAGCGGAGATTCACAAGGATGATCCCTGGAATGGTAGATCTAACATAAGAGGAACGGCTGAGGATCCTGGGATTGTATTTATTGGAGTTTAGAAGATTAAAGGGGAGATCGAATAGAAACTTACAAGATATTACATGGCTTGGAAAGGGTGGACGCTAGGAAATTGTTTCCGTTAGGCAAGGAGACTAGGACCCGTGGACACAGCCTTAGAATTAGAGGGGGTAAATTCAGAACAGAAATGTGGAGACATTTCTTCAGCCAGAGTGTGGTGGGCCTATGGAATTCGTTGCCGCGGAGTGCAGTGGAGGCCGGGACGCTAAATGTCTTCAAGGCAGAGATTGATAAATTCTTGATGTCTCAAGGAATTAAGGACTACGGGGAGAATGCGGGTAAGTGGAGTTTAAATGCCCATCAGCCATGATTGAATGGCGGAGTGGACTCGATGGGCCGAATAGCCTTACTTCCACTCCTATGTCTTATGGTCTTATGATTTGTACACAGCTCTGCCAAATGCTAATAGAGTTTCACTATTAGATTCAAAAGAAAATTATTACAAGGTGAAATATCACTTGCACAGTATCCTAGTGAATTTTGAGAGTGGGAATCCTGCATTCTTGATCAATTACTGATCATTCATACAAAACATACTAATCTCAATTATACATTTCTAACTAGCATGATAAATGTCCATCTTTTTAATTATGCCAGAAATGATAATGTCATGTCAGCTGGTATATTTTTATATTGGATACTGTAAGCTTATCAATATAATAATTAACAGCTACATTTGCATGGATACTATGTTGGACTGAGCTCTATTTGGTCTCACCTGAAGGTGCAGGGAGATTTATTCCTTTTACAATGATGAGGAGCATTTCAGCACTGCTGATGTCAGAAAAGATGCTACAAAATAAGATAAGATTTTTGTCTAGCTAGTAACTGGCACATAAGTTACAAGTCATACAATGAAAAGCTTAACAGTGGGTGAAACAGGTAAACAAAAAAAGGGCCGGAGCAATATTTGCTTTTGAAAAACTACTCAGGCACTGGTATACAAATGAAAGAGACTGATCACCAACTTAATTTTTTTTCTCAAAGTTATCCATTTTCAACGATTATGCCATTAATCCTTATTACGCTTTAACAAAGACTCAGTTTGCTCACTGTTAAGACTCTCATGTGAACCCAACCAAGTTTTTTTTGTAATCATTCAAGGGATACAGCTAATACTGGCTAGACCAGCATTTATCGCTCATTTCTAAATGACCAAAGGAAGGTGGTGGTGAGTTATCTCTTGGTCCACTGTAGTCCTCAGGGTACACCCACAGAGCTATTAGAGACAAGAGTTCCAGGATTTTGACACAAAGGTGAAAGTACAGTGATGATATGTAGCTTAGAGAGGGAACATGCAAGTGGAGGCGTTCTTATACATGTTCTGGATGACGTCATGGGTTTGAGTGGTGCTGTCAGAGCAGCCTTCATAGATTCCCTATAGTGTGGAAGCAGATCATATGGTCCATCAAGTCCACACCACCCCTCCAAACAGCATCCTACTCAGACCAACTCCCCTACCCAATCTGTGTAATTCCACATTTCCCATGGCCAACCCACTGAGCCTGCACATCCCTGAACACTATGGGCAATTTAGCACAGCCAATCCACCAAACCTGCACATCTTTGGACTGTGTGTGGGGTGGGTGGGGGGAAATCCATGCAGATGAGGGGAGAATGTGCAAAATCAACACAGTCGCCCGAGGATGGAATCAAACCCAGGTCCCTGACAGTGAGGCAGCAGTTGTCACTGTGCCATCATTCCAGAGTTACTGCAACGTATCGTTGTAGCTGGTACACACTGCTGCCACTACATCTGGTGAAGGGTGTGATTACGGAGAGTAGTGAATTTAGTGTCAATCCAGTGGAATGCCTTGTCCTTGATGGTGCTGAATTAGAGTTTTGTTCGAATGCATTCATCCAGGCAAGTGGAGATTATTTCATCCCTTGTACTTTGCATTTGGCAGACAATCGCTGAAGATTCAGCAAGTACATTACTTGCCACAGTCTCCGACTTGCTCTTTAAGCTGCAGAATTTATAAGGCTGGTCCACTTCTTCATGGTAACCGATATGATGTTGAGTCGGTAATTGCCTGAAAATTGTGTGCACGAATATTACTTATCAGCCCAAGTCTACATGTTGTCCAGGTCTAGTTGCATAGGAACATGAGCTGCTTTGATGTCTTAGAGTTGCGAATGGTGAATACTGTGCTTTCAAGTGTGGCTTGATACCTGTTACATCTCAACAAAATACATTCAGTGGAGGAGAGAACATTTAAGGTGAAAAAGGGGAAAAGAAAATACCTTTTGTTTAATCTGTTCCTTTATTAAGAATCAGTATACACTGTAGATTAATGCAAAAAAAAAAGTGCAATTTTCATCCTCCCCTCCTTTTAAAATTGACAGCAAGCACCAAACTCTTAAAACAGGCATTGTTGTAGTTGCTTTACACTGAATAATTTTGCATTGCTCTAAGTTTTCATAAATTATGGAGCATTGTTATGGAATGATGTAACAGCTCAGATGTTAAGGAGACACCTTAATTACTTGAGAATCGGGGCAGCACTGTGGGTCAGTGGTTAGCACTGCTGCCTCACAGCGCCAGGGATCCAGGTTCGATTCCCGCCTCGTGTGTGTCGAGTTTGCACATTCTCCCCGTGTCTGCGTGGGTTTCTTCCCACAGTCCAAAGATGTGCAGGTCAGTGAATTGGCTATGCTAAATTGCCCATAGTGCAAGGTGCATTAGTCAGAGGGAAATGGGTCTGGATGGGTTACTCTTCAGAGGTTCGGTGTGGACTTGTTGGGCCAAAGGGCCTGTTTCCACACTGTAGGGAATCTGATCTAATCCCAGCACTATTCATCGATGGCAATTCAACAACATGAAAAAATGCATTTTTTTTCTGAAATGCCCATAAGAATATGTCTGATACCAAATTTATTTCCATTCCTTAACTCCTTTGCAGCAAGCTTTCTTTAAGCTGTTGCAAGCCTGCATCCTGATGGCTCTTCAACAACATGATTCAGTATGGAACATCAACATGTGCACACATTTGATAGACAATTTGGGATTGGAGAACTGGTAGAAGTTTTCTAATCAACAATAGATAGGTAGGGAAAAACTGTTACACTCAGAGGATCAAAAAGCAGAGGACACAGATATAAAGTGTTTGTGAAAGAACCAAATGGGAGGTGAGAAGACAATTTTCCATTGGTGGAGGCCTCTTCAGCTGAGGAACTCTAAGATGTTGGATGATTATTTGAATAGAAACAACAAACAAGGTTGTAGGGGAAAAGGAGTCTGATACTAAGAGAGAAGCTGGCAGAGGCTCAAATTGTTTGTTTTCCCCATTTCTTTTGTTCACACGGCACATTTTACTATGCAGGCAGGCTCTGGGTTCAAGGCAGGCTCTGGGTTCAAGGCAGGCTCTGTTCTGGAGTCATTCACAATTCAATGTGCATGCATGTCAGAACACAATGCAGGACATTACAAAGGAACCATTTGCAAGTGTAGGAAATATTCTTACGATGAGTCTTTGAAATTACACCCTGTTTGAAACTGCATTCATGAATAGAGGAAGTCTGCACTCTAAGATCTTTAAAGGTTGCAGACAGGCAAGTCCATAATGTGATACTCATTAATTGATGTAGGTAAGTTTTCAAATGTCATAGTATGAAGATCACAAAACCAGGATGACACTTCCAGATATCTCAGAAATGTAGCTTTGCCTTTACAATTCAAGCAAGATAATATATTCAACCTGGGAAAATTCTTACGATTCATTCTCTCCACTGAAAAGGTAAATGTATTTCTTGTAATTTAAAATCTTGCAGTTTCAACAATTACAAAAGCAGAGATCCATACCGTACAGTTTTAAAGGTTCTCTCCTCAAAATGATACTTTGGTGGATCCGAGCCACGAGCCTGCCCAAGTTTAAGGATTTGCATACTTATCTTGCAATCGGCAGCCATCTTCTCAAACCTACAAAATCAGCAAATGTATATTTTCACACTTTAAATAACTGCAGGTAAAAGGCTTAAAATGATCCATGTCAGAAAAACATGCACGGATGCAAGAATACTGTTAACTCAAAATTAAATTTCAAACATTCTTTAGATACACAATTCCATTTTTCTGTCTGCATTTACACTAACCTGGTGGTCTCAGTGATATTGCCAAGATGTATAAATTGCTTTGAATAGGACATGCATTTCTAGGTTTAAAAGAAAAGAAGTTTAAATAGATAAAAAGACAGCTTTCACAAGATATTTTTTATAGCAGATTTAACAATATAATTTTTGTTACATTCTAAGAAGGACCAGGAGGCTTAACTGTTTAACAACAGGAGCTTTAGGAAAATGTTCACTCTGCAAGTAGCAAAGCTAGACTTGGCTGTTGCCTGCCCAAAACGGCCATTGACGTCATGATTGGATTCTGTGACAGTCCACAAATAAACAAGAATTTTCTAATGTTTTAATACAGGTGCCAGTAATCCTACAATACCTAATTCAACTAGCTTCTCATTAGAGAATAAAACATGTTTCTTGGCTTCAGTTAGGTGAGCAAAGACAACATTGTTTCACTTATGCATTTTCTTTCATCAAGTTGAAAACCTGTAGCTCTTAATCTCTCAGAATGAGCTATAAGTCCTCATTTGAGAGATGGAGAACATTCACTGTAATTACTTTGTAATCCAACTCATCGGACATGCTTTTGCAGTGGAATTACCATTGTAGAGTATTAATACATAATTTTTATTGGTGACTTAGGCAATTGTGTATGTAGTTGATAGGACTCATCATATACCTCATATTGCTCCTTCAGAAGGTTCATAAGATGTGTGTACACTTCATCCAACGTTTCTGAAATCTGCACATCCTTGTGATGCACTATTATAAAATCATCATCATCATCTTCAGTATCAGGGGGTGAAGGAACCTGGAAAGTAAATAATCATACCCCATTTGTTCAAGGTTGTTTGTGTATGCTATAAATGCTCAAAAATATTTTTGGGTTTGTTACATAAAACATGCAGATTAATTTAAATCGGCGGTGGCACATCATTTTATAGGAACTTGCCATTCTGAATTTTTATTTCTTACAATACTATAAAAGAAAAATATAAAGTATTAATGCTCCACATGGGGGAAATGTTGACACTGATCAGAGTGAAGAATAAACTGAAGAGAGGTTAAAAAATATTTAAGGGGGTTTCCAAACCCAGGGAGATAGACCATAAAAGAAACTTACAAGAGTTTCAAAACAGCAGAAAGATAATGGCTGAAGGGTCATGGTAAATTGGGGCAGTGATAGTGACTATTATCCAAATAAGTGAGGGTTTGGGGAGTGATTTCAAAACTAACTTCAGGATCTTTACTGAAAAATAGTAGTGCTGGAGATCACAGAAGACTAGATAGCATCCATGAAGAGAGAGCAAGCTAACATTGAGTCTAGATGACTCTTCAGAGCTGAAGTGAAGTGTGGAGGGGACAACATTTATGCTTTAGTTTGGAGGTGGGGCAAGTTTAGGAACATGAAACCAGTGAAGCAGATGATGCTCAGTTACTTGCTGTATGGAGCAAAAGTTAATGAGTTTATAAAAGGTAAATTTTATTTAACAAATTTGTTAGAGCTTTTGAAGCAAAGAACTGGCAAGACAGTTAAAAGGGAAATCTAATGCAATTAGTTATAGGGTGTAACAAATGATTAATATGCGAGAAAGGATTCATGAAGTTGAGGAGTAACATAACTGCACTATTGGAGGATTGGTTAAATGGACAGGAAGCAAAGAGAAGGGATAAAGAAGGAATCTTTAGGATGGCCTATTGTAACTAGCAACTTCACAAGAATCAGGTGCTGAGACCTCAGCTATTTACAACCTTTAATTAACAAATCAGAGAGAGACAGGCACTAATGTATCTAAGTTTACTGACAATACAAAGCACGGCAAGAAATTTGGCTACATGGAGGATACAAAGAAATATGCTGAGTGGGCATAAGCTGGCAAATACAACATGATGTGTAGAAATGTATCTACTTTGATAGCAAGAATAGAAAAGGACAATATTTTTAAAAGGTAGAAACTTTTCAATGTTGATAATGAGAGAGATTAGGATGTACTTGTACAATGACAAAAAGGGATGGTCAACAAATGTTGGCCTTTCCAGAAATGCTCACATCCTAGTAAGCAACATTAAGTTTAATCCTAGCAATCTTCATATGAGAATATGATTTCAATCAGTGAAGAGATTTTCCCTGATTCCCATCAATTTTAATTTTAAGGAAGCTGTGTGGTGAATTGCTGGAGAGATCACTCAAACGTAACATCTGAAATTCAACTCCAAGGATGTAATAAGAATTTTTTAGTGGCATGACAATTAGCATTCACAGTGTGGAGCAAATCTGGGCATTGATAGGAACAAGAGGTTGGCAGGAAAAACAGCAACTAAATAATGGGCTACATTAAAAGAGATAATTCAAGTACAGCCAAATAGGAAAGATAGGACAAACAAATCCAGAGTTCCCTGGATGCCAAAGGAGGTAGAAATT
The DNA here is from genome assembly GCF_004010195.1 of Chiloscyllium plagiosum. Lineage (NCBI taxonomy): Eukaryota > Metazoa > Chordata > Chondrichthyes > Orectolobiformes > Hemiscylliidae > Chiloscyllium > Chiloscyllium plagiosum. The sequence goes on along the minus strand of NC_057720.1, from coordinate 41,722,852 downwards.
AACACTAAAAGGAAAAAAAAAGTGCTTACGAAAGGTGTAATTCAGCAAATGCAATTGACAACCAAGAAGAATACCAAAGGTTTAGGGAGGACGTGAAAAAGCAAATCAGGGAAGCATAGAGGAATTATTTTAAAAACACGATCAACCAACATGGAGGAGAATCCCAAAAGTACTTCATAACCATATAAATAGTAAAACAGCATTTGAGAAGATGAGGAGGGGTGTTGAGCCCAAAAAGAGGATTTACGCATGGAGGGAGGAGGAACAGCAGAAATGATAATACATATTTAGCATCTGTCTTTACAAAAGAGGATGCAATGTCCAGGCCATGACAACAGAGAAGGAAACTGGCACTAGAAGGATTCAAAATTGACAGGGCAGATGTGTTGGATAGACTATTGGTACTTAAAACTAACAAAACGCCAGGACTGAGGAGACGTGTTCAAGGATTTTGAAGGGAGAGAGGGTAGAAATTGTAGGCATAATCTTTCAGTATTTCCTGAAGTTGGGAAGACAACTGGAAAATTGCAAAAACTATAGCCTTGTTGAAAAAAGGATTATAAATAGATCACAGCAATTATAGATCAGTTTAACTTTGGGGTGGAGAATCTTCGAGACACAATTAGTTGGGATATTATTGTCACATGGAAAAAGGTGGATTGATTAGCAGGAGTCAGCATGGATTTCTAAGGGGAAAAATCATGTTTAACTAACTTGGAGTTTTATGAAGAGATGGGAGAAAGATTCAATGAGGGTAAAGCTGTTGATGTGGTATACACAGACTTCCAGAAGCCATTTGATACAGTGCCACACAATACTTATGAGGAAGGTTACAGGTCATGATATAAAAGAGACAATAGTCACATGGATGCAAAACTAGTTGAGTGAGAAGATTCAAAGATCAATGGATGTTTTTTTGAGTTGAAGGTATGTACCCAGGGGTTGGCATTGAGACTCTTGCTTTTTCTGATGTATATTAATGATCTGAATCTTGATGTGCAGGGGTCACTTTCAAAGTTGGTAGATATGATGAATATTGGAAGAATTGTAAACAGAGTGGAAAACAGAATGGTACTCCAAAAGGACATTGACAAGTTAGAGGAATGGGCGGATAGGTGGCAGATGAGGTTTGGTGCAGAGAAGTGTGAAGTGATGCACTTTGGTAAGAACAACAAAAGACAATATGAAATAGGGGTTCCAGAATCAGAGGAACTGGGATATATATGTGCACAGATCTTTGAAGGTAACAGGATAAGCAAAGACCAACTAAAGAAATAAGTATACCGTGTTCTTGGTTTTAATAAGGGCACAGAGTACAAGAGCAAGGAAGTGATGTTGAACTTGTCCAAGATGTCAGCTGGAGTACAGTTCTGGGCGCACCATTCTAAGAAAGATGTAAATGCTTTGGAGAACAGAACAGATTCAGAAGAATGCTTCCAGGATTAAGAAACTTCAGCTATGGAGGACAGATTTAAGAAGAAGTTGGAACTGTACTCCTTGGAGAGGAAATTTGATAAGAGGCCTTCAGGCTGTACACATTAGATAGGGTGCAGTTGCCACTTGCAAAAGAAATGGAAACAGTGGGGCATAGATTTAAAATGATGTGCAAAAACTGCAAGCGTGATGCAAGAAAAACCTTTTTCACTCAGCAAGTAGTTAGGATATGGAACGCATTACCTGGAAGTGTGATGGAAAAAGGTTCAATTGAGGCATTCATGAAAGCATTGGATAGAAAGAGTGTGCAATGGTATGGGAAAAAAAAGGAGGAGATTGGCACCAATTACCTACTTATTTGAAGAGCCAGCGCAGCAATGATGATCTGAATGGCCTCCTACTGCGCCATAATAATTCTAAAATTCTGTGAACATAGCCATAATTAATTCTTCAAATAAACCCAATCATTAGCTGGGTGTATAGATTTTACATGACTGACTAACTATGCAAATATCTGAATATCGTTCCTTACTGCACATTTATAGCACACTTCACTGTCGGATTTTGTCAGTTATCTATTAGCATCTTCAGATCCCTCTTTCATTACAACTAGCCCTTTACCTTAAATTTTCCCACTGTTGATATGTCAAGTTATCTTGCATTCACTAATATTTCCCATTCACCAGTTCATTTATGAGCGTATCCCTTAGGTGTTGGGCTTAAAAAAAATCTCCAAACCAGACTGTTAAGGGTGAATTGGTCAGGACAACAAACAATTAAAGAAAGTGATAAATTAAATGAAAAGCAGGCCTGGAATAAAAACCAGCATGTTTTGGCTGGGAGGAAATTCCATAACCATGACCGCTTGTGGGAACTATTCCTTTATACAGTTAATACGGAGCCATCTGGAGAGGTTTACAATTCATTGTATACAATATCTGGAAAAGTACTGAAAAGTACTACAACGTGGTGATACAGCATGTAACCACAATAGGATTCATATCAGGGCCTTTGTCCTACTTGTTGGACGTTTACCATTGGACCAGATTCAGGAGCCTGGGGCCATGGACCTTCACCGTCAGACTGGGGTTCTTGAGACAAGTGTCGTGGAATCTGAGACAGAGCTTCAAGTGCCAGGTGCCCAAAGTCTCTGGCATGAAAATAGGGCAGAGACTCATTAGTCTGTGGATATGTTACATAGATTAAACCAACAAATTAGCTTTCTATTGAAGTGCACATGCCTCCTTGTAATCATATGGATCTGAACTTAAATATTCCTTTCTGTAGTTTCAGCCTAACTATATAACCGCCAGCTCACATTTCTTTAGTTGGTATCAAGAGCAAATGCAAGCGAACTTTGTTTCGGTCTTTAGCTCCAACCAAATAATCTGAATCACAATGGGCCTATTGTTGACCCTGGCCCCGCAACAGCAGCTCTACATAGCACTCACCTTTAATGTAACAAACGTTTTAAAATTCTGCACAGAAAGGAGATGTCAAGGCAAAGGAAAACCAATTAGGAAGGGTGATGAAAAGCTCAAAGTATGTGTTCTAAGACTGGTCTTAGAAATGAAAAGATAGAGGGGTAAAGCAGGTTTATGAAGGGTAACACATGCAATAGAACGTCAGTAGCTAAAGACAAAGTGAACGGAAAAGGACAGGGCTTAAGTTCATATTTTAACTTTTAATGCAACATACAATAGAAAGATAGTAGTCTGACTCCAATCTATTATCTATATGATCTCTTAGTTTGGCCAAACCTTTGAAATATCAATTGATTTTCCGCATTGGATATCCACAATCATTGGATCAAAGCCTTTTGCAATTTTAAGGAAATTTTTTGCTTGTTCCAAGTTCTTTTTTTGTTTTGCTTGTACAGCAGCTTTCATGTACAATTTCTTCCTATTCTGAAGAAATTCCAATTGTTGCTGAGCTACAGAAAAATACAAGGAGTGGTTAGGGGAAATACAATATAACAGAAAACTCCCTCATTGCAATTCTTAAATATTTTGAAACCAATGCAAGTAGAATACCTACTATTTCCATTCAAACAATGGCCAATTATTTTAAAGGTTTACTGTTCATACATTTTTTTTTTAAATCCCATTCAACTAGATTGCAAACATAAATAAGAAAGAAAATAATTCCCATGTCCCTTGCTTTGTGGGCGGCACGGTGGCACAGTGGTTAGCACTGCTGCCTCACAGCGCCAGAGACCCGGTGGAGTTTGCACATTCTCCCCGTGTCTGCGTGGGTTTCCTCCGGGTCTCCGGTTTCCTCCCACACTCCAAAAATGTGCAGATTAGGTGAATTGGCCATGCTAAATTGCCTGTAGTGTTAGGTGCAGGGGTAAATGTAGGGGGATGGGTCTGGGTGGGTGCGCTTCGGCGGGTCGGTGTGGACTTGTTGGGCCGAAGGGCCTGTTTCCACACTGTAAAGTTATCTAATCTAATCTAAACTAAGATTTCAATCTGATATGACATGCAGGGAAGAGGCGAGAGAAGATCAAGTGCTTCCAAGCACATGTACATCTGACTGGCAGCACTGCTACTGCAATTATTAAGGTGATTAGCTCTAGATTAGCCTTTTCACACAAATCATAGAATTTTATCATGTCTATTCATAAAACTATAAATGGAAACGTTGCAGTGAGTAGAAAGAAAATGTACCGACTGAACTGAGCTGAATCAAATCATCACTTGGTGTTAGCTTCTTTACTGGTTTTGGGGATTGTCTTTCTTCTGATGCAACTGGTAATATCAATGTTGCTTCAGCTGTTTGCACGCCATGACCTGGAAGCTTTGTTGGTTTCTTTGCAACTGGAGGTTGCATACTTGGCTGAGGAGATCCACTCTAAGATAAAGTGCACAAGGTAAGCAAGAGTTCAGAATAATGACAGAATACATGCTCCTTGTATGAATTCAATTTAAAGCAGAATTATGATAAAAATGTTTTATTATTTGCCACTAAAAACACATTTCTTAGCATAAAAATCTGATCTGAAGCAGCTTTGTGTAGGGTATAATATATCTACTGAAAAAGTGCAACTTCATTGAAATATTGAAGTAACTAATCTCAAAAAATAGTCTTTGATCTAATAGAGTGTCTCAAAAAACTGAATGGGATGAGATAAAGATTTATACAATTACATAGGTAAGTTATCCAAATACACTCGAATTTTGAAAGTCACTTTCCCTTCAGTTTCCACATTCTTACACAAAACACCACCTCAGGCTGAGTCGTTCCTTTTTGGTAAAGAATATAACACTTGAAAAATGTGTTAGTTTTCCCACCTTCAAAGGAAGCAACCTGATTTTTCTTGACATCTATTAAGACTGGCCACGTAAGATTGACAACTGACCATTTATTGAATGGTGCTTGCATCTGATGGTCCTCTAATAGAAAATATCCATGTCATAGTGCTAATTTCTGAAGGAAAGGATTTGTTTACAATTTTTAAGATGACTTGTAGCTTGGGTTGAGGTTCAGGTTGTAAGTTTGCTCACTGAGCTGGCAGGTTTGCTTTCAGATGTTGCGCCACCATGCTAGGTAACATCAGTGAGCCTCCGGTGAAGCGCTGGTGTCTTAAGACACAAATAGAAAGTGGAACAGAACACCAGCGCTTCACCGGAGGCTCACTGATGTTACCTAGCATGGTGATGAAACATCTGAAAACAAGCCTGCGAGCTCAGCGAGCAAACATACAACCTGAAGGATATTGTTTCTCTGGGAAAGGAGATGGAATTTTTAAATTTAGTAGAATCAAAAATAAGAAGAGCTTAATAGAAAACATTCTACATTGTGGAAGAGAAACAATGTTCAACAAACCTTTTTGAATTCTGAGTACGTATCTAGCAGAGTAAAGAACCACCAGTGGATGTATTATTAAGGACATTTGAATTTTCAAAAGGTATTTCACAAAGTGTTTGATAAAAGGTTGTAGTACAAGATTTGGGTTCATGACATCGCCAGTAATGTACTAAAAATGGAGAGACGGTTGAAGAACAAAGGAGCAAGCAAGATAAATGGGTCATTTTCAGGCTAGCAGGCTGTTACTGTTAGGGTGCTACCAGCAACAGAGCAGAGGTCTCAGCTATTCACCAAGTGGAATTCAAGTCTGTCCCATACTGACAATCTACAAAAAAGACTCTCACCAAGTTCAGTCACATCAGATAATGCCAAAAAGAAATTTAAAAAAATCTTAAAACCAATTAGGGGAAATCAAATTCTGAAAAATCCTTTCCAATCCCCATAACGAAGTGAGCGAGATCCAGGAGAACACAAAAGACTGATGCGGCCAATTTCAGTGAACCAACCCTTTTGAAAATCAAAATATTGGTCTATCGACAGCAACTTCCAGATTGTAGAACCTGCAGTTTAATTTTGAAAGTCTGCAAAAGAACACACGTTGGCAAACCTAAGGGTCAACAAGCTTGAGATTACACATTTCCTAATATCTATTTGCTTTTGTAATTTATACTTTTGCCTCCAGTCCCCTCACACATAACTAGTTCACGTAACTTATCTTGAAGGAATTGATCCCATTTTACCGCGAAGAGCTAAATCATATTCTCTCAAAATCTCAACTTGCTAAATATAAAAAAATCTCAGGGCTTAACATTATTCTAATAGCCAAGGACACACTAATAGCTGGAAGTAATACATAATTTTCCTCCAGACATTTGCGAGATCCTCCTAATACCACTAAGCAAACTTGCATCACAGGATCAAGTGCTTAAATTTGTAAAGGGGTTTCTCAACGTATCCAGTTTTACAAAGGAAAACAGAGGCTTATCAAGTGAAGTAAAGACAGGTTTACAGGGTGTTGAACATCCAAGTGGTCCAAAACAGCATAATTTAATGATGCAGGTGAGAAAATAATGCTTACGGATGGCAAGATTAAAGATAAGATGGATTCCTTATCACTTAATCCTTCGTTTTTTTGCAACATTATTTACACAGGTGATGCTGCAGTGGACTGTGCTGTTATGTTATGCTGTGCAACTTTAGAAACAGTATAAGGCCTTTTTATTCTCAGAGAAAGAGACATCTGTTCAGAAATGAAAAAAAATCCTATTAATGGTTAGGCTGCTTGAAATCATTCCCAGCACAAAGATAGTTGTGGTTTCTGCTGGTCAATCATCTCAGCCCCAGTACATCATTGGCAGAGTATCATACGCCCAACCACCTTCAGCTGCTTCATCAATGATCTTCCATCCATCATGAATCAGAAGTGGGGATGTGCAGTCATCAGTGGACAATGTTCAGCATCATTCATGACACCTCAGTTTGTGAAGCAGTCAGCACAGCAGGATCAGGACAATATCCAATCTTGGGCTAGTATGGCTTAACATTTGTGCCACGTAAGTACCAATACTGACCAAATTTAATGATGCAGGTGAGAAAATAATCCAAGTGGATTATTTAAACAGGAGAATCTAACCATTGCTCCGTGATACTAAATGGTACAATTATCACTTAATCCTTCACTATAAACACCCTTGGGCTTGCAAGTGATCAGAAACTAGATGTCCTATGTAGTGTTTTGTGCAGTACACCAGAACTGCAAAAAGAGGAAGAAGAACACCTATACAATGTATTCACCAAAAACGGATGCCCACGCAATTTCATCAACAGATGCCGAAGGGAAAACAACGGAACAAGCTCATGCCGCAACCTAAAGGACTAGCCACACTACCATACATCAAGAGCATTTCCGAACTGACAGTCAGACTACTGCAACCACTAGGACTCAACAGCACACAAACCAACAACCACTCTCAGACAACAACTCACCAGAACGAAGGACCCGATACCCAGCATGAGCAAAACCAATGTAGTGTACAAAGTCCCATGCAAGGACTGCACAAAACACTACATAGGACAAACAGGAAGACAGCTAACGATCCGCATCCATGAACACCAACTAGCCACGAAACGACATGACCAGCTATCCTTAGTTATAAATGCCAGAGGAAATATCACAGAAGCGCTTCACAGGAGGCTCCCAAGCACTGAGGATGTCACCTAGACAGGGGGCGAAACGTCTGCAACACAAATTCCCAGCTCGGCGAACAGAACCACAACAGTGAGCACCCGAGCTACAAATCTTCTCACAAACTTTGATTAGAAACTAAACAGGACTAGTCATATAAATACCATGTCCTGTAAGAGCAGGTCAGAAATTAAGCCTTCTATGACAAGGAACTCCCCTTTCTCCCCAACACCTTTCCATCAAGTGCAAGGCACAAGTTAGGGGTGTGTTGAAATACTCTCCATTGGTTTGAATGAGTGCCACTCTAACATTCACAACATCCAGACGGAGCAACCCAATTAATTGAAAACCAATCTACCATCTTCAACAATCAATCAATCACTCTCTTCACTACTGACACACAGTAGCAGCAGTGTGTACCATTTAAAAGATATATTGCAGTAACTCTCAATGGCTCCTCTGATAGCATCCTTCAAAGTCAAGAACTCTACCACCTAAAAAGGACAAACAGCAGATACATGGGATTCCTACCATCTGCAAGTGCTACTCCAAGCCACACCCCACTCTGACTTGCAAATATGATCACAGTGTAGATGATAGAATCCCTAGTGTGAAAACCACTCTTCCCATTACTGGGCCTAATAGCACCAAAGGAAGGGTGGGTATGAAAAGTATGAGTGTTGAAAAGAGGATTAGGTCCAGCTGTGATCAGTGAAACAGTTTGGCTTGAATACAAAAGAATAGCCACGTTTGGCAATTTTGTAGAGGTGCTGGCATCACACCCTCATATCAGAGAAGGAAAGGCAGGCAGGCAGGCAGGCAGGAAAGACAGGCAGGCAGGCGGGCAGGCAGGAAAGACAGGCAGGCAGGCGGGCAGGCAGGAAAGACAGGCAGGCAGGCGGGCAAGAAGGAAAGACAGGCAGGCAGGCGGGCAAGAAGGAAAGACAGGCAGGCAGGCGGGCAAGGAGGAAAGACAGGCAGGCAGGCGGGCAGGCAGGAAAGACAGGCAGGCAGGCGGGCAGGCAGGAAAGACAGGCAGGCAGGCGGGCAGGCAGGAAAGACAGGCAGGCAGGCGGGCAGGCAGGAAAGACAGGCAGGCAGGCGGGCAGGCAGGAAAGACAGGCAGGCAGGCGGGCAGGCAGGAAAGACAGGCAGGCAGGCGGGCAGGCAGGAAAGACAGGCAGGCAGGCGGGCAAGAAGGAAAGACAGGCAGGCAGGCGGGCAAGAAGGAAAGACAGGCAGGCAGGCGGGCAAGAAGGAAAGACAGGCAGGCAGGCGGGCAAGAAGGAAAGACAGGCAGGCAGGCGGGCAAGAAGGAAAGACAGGCAGGCAGGCGGGCAAGAAGGAAAGACAGGCAGGCAGGCGGGCAAGAAGGAAAGACAGGCAGGCAGGCGGGCAAGAAGGAAAGACAGGCAGGCAGGCGGGCAAGAAGGAAAGACAGGCAGGCAGGCGGGCAAGAAGGAAAGACAGGCAGGCAGGCGGGCAAGAAGGAAAGACAGGCAGGCAGGCGGGCAAGAAGGAAAGACAGGCAGGCAGGCGGGCAAGAAGGAAAGACAGGCAGGCAGGCGGGCAAGAAGGAAAGACAGGCAGGCAGGCGGGCAAGAAGGAAAGACAGGCAGGCAGGCGGGCAAGAAGGAAAGACAGGCAGGCAGGCGGGCAAGAAGGAAAGACAGGCAGGCAGGCGGGCAAGAAGGAAAGACAGGCAGGCAGGCGGGCAAGAAGGAAAGACAGGCAGGCAGGCGGGCAAGAAGGAAAGACAGGCAGGCAGGCGGGCAAGAAGGAAAGACAGGCAGGCAGGCGGGCAAGAAGGAAAGACAGGCAGGCAGGCGGGCAAGAAGGAAAGACAGGCAGGCAGGCGGGCAAGAAGGAAAGACAGGCAGGCAGGCGGGCAAGAAGGAAAGACAGGCAGGCAGGCGGGCAAGAAGGAAAGACAGGCAGGCAGGCGGGCAAGAAGGAAAGACAGGCAGGCAGGCGGGCAAGAAGGAAAGACAGGCAGGCAGGCGGGCAAGAAGGAAAGACAGGCAGGCAGGCGGGCAAGAAGGAAAGACAGGCAGGCAGGCGGGCAAGAAGGAAAGACAGGCAGGCAGGCGGGCAAGAAGGAAAGACAGGCAGGCAGGCGGGCAAGAAGGAAAGACAGGCAGGCAGGCGGGCAAGAAGGAAAGACAGGCAGGCAGGCGGGCAAGAAGGAAAGACAGGCAGGCAGGCGGGCAAGAAGGAAAGACAGGCAGGCAGGCGGGCAAGAAGGAAAGACAGGCAGGCAGGCGGGCAAGAAGGAAAGACAGGCAGGCAGGCGGGCAAGAAGGAAAGACAGGCAGGCAGGCGGGCAAGAAGGAAAGACAGGCAGGCAGGCGGGCAAGAAGGAAAGACAGGCAGGCAGGCGGGCAAGAAGGAAAGACAGGCAGGCAGGCGGGCAAGAAGGAAAGACAGGCAGGCAGGCGGGCAAGAAGGAAAGACAGGCAGGCAGGCGGGCAAGAAGGAAAGACAGGCAGGCAGGCGGGCAAGAAGGAAAGACAGGCAGGCAGGCGGGCAAGAAGGAAAGACAGGCAGGCAGGCGGGCAAGAAGGAAAGACAGGCAGGCAGGCGGGCAAGAAGGAAAGACAGGCAGGCAGGCGGGCAAGAAGGAAAGACAGGCAGGCAGGCGGGCAAGAAGGAAAGACAGGCAGGCAGGCGGGCAAGAAGGAAAGACAGGCAGGCAGGCGGGCAAGAAGGAAAGACAGGCAGGCAGGCGGGCAAGAAGGAAAGACAGGCAGGCAGGCGGGCAAGAAGGAAAGACAGGCAGGCAGGCGGGCAAGAAGGAAAGACAGGCAGGCAGGCGGGCAAGAAGGAAAGACAGGCAGGCAGGCGGGCAAGAAGGAAAGACAGGCAGGCAGGCGGGCAAGAAGGAAAGACAGGCAGGCAGGCGGGCAAGAAGGAAAGACAGGCAGGCAGGCGGGCAAGAAGGAAAGACAGGCAGGCAGGCGGGCAAGAAGGAAAGACAGGCAGGCAGGCGGGCAAGAAGGAAAGACAGGCAGGCAGGCGGGCAAGAAGGAAAGACAGGCAGGCAGGCGGGCAAGAAGGAAAGACAGGCAGGCAGGCGGGCAAGAAGGAAAGACAGGCAGGCAGGCGGGCAAGAAGGAAAGACAGGCAGGCAGGCGGGCAAGAAGGAAAGACAGGCAGGCAGGCGGGCAAGAAGGAAAGACAGGCAGGCAGGCGGGCAAGAAGGAAAGACAGGCAGGCAGGCGGGCAAGAAGGAAAGACAGGCAGGCAGGCGGGCAAGAAGGAAAGACAGGCAGGCAGGCGGGCAAGAAGGAAAGACAGGCAGGCAGGCGGGCAAGAAGGAAAGACAGGCAGGCAGGCGGGCAAGAAGGAAAGACAGGCAGGCAGGCGGGCAAGAAGGAAAGACAGGCAGGCAGGCGGGCAAGAAGGAAAGACAGGCAGGCAGGCGGGCAAGAAGGAAAGACAGGCAGGCAGGCGGGCAAGAAGGAAAGACAGGCAGGCAGGCGGGCAAGAAGGAAAGACAGGCAGGCAGGCGGGCAAGAAGGAAAGACAGGCAGGCAGGCGGGCAAGAAGGAAAGACAGGCAGGCAGGCGGGCAAGAAGGAAAGACAGGCAGGCAGGCGGGCAAGAAGGAAAGACAGGCAGGCAGGCGGGCAAGAAAAGGCAGGCAGGCAGGCAAGTAGGAAAGACAGGCAGGCAGGCAAGTAGGAAAGACAGGCAGGCAGGCAAGTAGGAAAGACAGGCAGGCAGGCAAGTAGGAAAGACAGGCAGGCAGGCAAGTAGGAAAGACAGGCAGGCAGGCAAGTAGGAAAGACAGGCAGGCAGGCAAGTAGGAAAGACAGGCCGGCAGGCAAGAAGGAAAGACAGGCAGGCAGGCAAGTAGGAAAGGCAGGCAGGCAGGCAAGTAGGAAAGACAGGCAGGCAGGCAAGTAGAAAAGGCAGGCAGGCAGGCAAGTAGGAAAGGCAGGCAGGCAGGCAAGTAGGAAAGACAGGCAGGCAGGCAAGTAGGAAAGACAGGCAGGCAGGCAAGAAGGAAAGGCAGGCAGGCAGGCAAGAAGGAAAGACAGGCAGGAAGGAAATTCCTTGTTCCGCATGTTTGAATGTAAGCAATACCTCAACCTCTGTTACCTCCTCGTCCTCCTCAATTGCCGGAGTGACTAGTCTGGATGCAGTTTCAAGTGTTTCAACAATGCTGTGATCTCCAGAAGCTTCTTCCACTCCTGGTATTGTTGGGAATCCTAAGGGAAGACCAAGTAAGAGTTTAAAGCCAACACCATTTAACTACTTTAAAAATCTTCCCCTGATTATTGATGGCAATTTTAACACGTTTATATTATATATAATTTCAAGTGTTAAAGCAGCCAGGCGAAGCACCCAAAATGAAAACAAAAATGCTGGAAATCACAGTGGGTCAGACAGCATCCATGAATAGAGCACAAGCTAATATTTCAACTCTAGGTAGCTTCATCATTCATCTCTCCATGGATGCTGTCTGACCCGCTGTGATTGCCAGCAATATTTGTTTTCAGTTAAGATTCCAGCATCTGCAGTAGTTTCCTAAGTATACAAGACTCTGAGTTCCTTTCCTGTGATAAATTAAAATTGGGTTGTGCTAATTTATGATGGTAACTGCAATTAATACAGCTCATCTCACAAACATACTGACTAACTATTCAATTATGATAGAAGCCATGGCTTCATAGCAAGTTTATTGAGGCAGTGATTGATGTTTGGGTTAGTATTTTGGAAACTTCAATTGCAAAGAGACTAAGATACAGGAGCAGAATTAGGCCATTCAGCCCATTGTCTCCTCTCCACCATTTGATCATGTCTTGAATCTGTCTTGGCTAACAATACTAAAACAGCACTGTTGAAGTCAATAGAACTGAAAAACAGGCTAAGAACCAGAACAATGCTGTCAGTTTGCACTTTTATGCTACTCTTGCAGCTATTTCATAGTCTCTACTTTCTAATAGTATTATTGCAAACTACTAAGTCACTGCTTACAAAGTTTTAAATGTCGTCGCTTTATTGAGCAAAATGTGTAACATGTACACCAAGCAGAAATCAATTTACTGAAACGGTTAAATAGAATGTAAAACAAAAATAAATAACCCACCATAGTGAAGTAGAATCTTGCGACATTTGTTAGTTCTGGTAGACTAAAATATTGTACATAATTATATTCATGTAAATTTTCCATTGCATATAAAGATAAATCGTGATAGCACAAATGCACTAAGTTAAAGCAGTGCGGATGATATTTAAAACACATTGATTTTTATGAATATACAAATATTTTCGTAATTACTTACCTGGCGGTATAGGAAGATCTGAAAAATCCACTTTCCTTCCAGCTTTGTGAGCTCTAATTGCATCTTGATATTGCTTTAAAATTAACAAAAAGAAATCTTATCCTTACTCAAATAAAAAATAACCCATTTTTATGTGTAATGCTGTGCATTTGGACATGTGTCATAAAGAAAAATAATCCTAAGGGAACTACAGGTTGCCAGTGCTAATACTTACTCCACGAACCTTGGGGCTCACTGATTTTGTTCTAAATACGGTGTTGTTCTTTAGCAACTCTTGTACAAAGTTCCCAAACTTCAAATAGTCTTTGAAAATCTTTTTGCACCTCTTTTGCATGGGACACAAGGAAAAGACTGTTGATGGCCTCTACCAACTTTCTCTTTCATAGCATTCTTTCTTGACATCAGTTACAATCAGAGGTCCTCTTAAGTTTCTTATTGTTTTTCTTGAGCTCCATGATACTGTCATGAAAAGGCCTTGTTAGCTGGAAGACCCAAAACATTTGATTGAACTTAAGAGCACGTTTCTGAAAAGCTCAGTTTCAGGATTTTTCAGGGTGACCTTAGGAAATAAGGAGAGGTAGATAGTATGACCCATCAAGGACTGTTCTGCCTTTCTGCCTCAACACTATTACCTGCTCCCTTAATTTCTCGAGGCCAAATCTTATTCAGCTAGCCTCCAACACCTTCAATGATGAAGCACCCACAACCTTCTCGTGTAGAAGAGGGTTAGGGTTAAAACCACAATTCTCTGAAAGAAGAAATCATTTCTCATCTCAGTCCTAAACGATCAAATCTTCATCTTCAGACTGTGTCCCCAAGTTCTAGATTTCTCAGCCACAAGAATCAATCAATCTTTTAGCAACGACCTTGTGAACCCACTTCAGAATCTTGTATGATTTATTAAGAACATTCATTCTTCTAAACTCAAGAGAATGTAGGCCCAATTTACTTGTCTCTTGTCACAGGAAAACCCTTTCAACCCAGGAACCAATCTAGTGGATCTATGGTGTAAACCGTAACCTACTGAAATTTTACAAGTTAATATTCTCATTTTAGTTCAGAGGCTTACACTCTGTATCAACAATTCAAGTCTCCCTAATGAGTGTGTGTGTTTTTAAAAATTTGTTCACAGGATATGGCCTAGTCAGCATTTATTGCCCATCCCATTTAAGAGTCAAGAGACATCCTTGAGAGTTTGGAGAAAATTATAAGCTAGGCAAGAGAAGGACAGCAGTTTTCCTTTCCTGAAGGACATTACTGAACCAGATGGGTTTTCAATGACAATCGGTAGTAGTTATAGGATTGCCATTAGGCTAGTTTATTTTAAAATCCCAGATTTTTATTTAATTCAAATTTCAACACCTACCATGATGGGATTCAAACACATGTCTCCAGAACATTAATCTGTTCTGGATTATTAGTCCAGCAACATACCACATATCACTACGCCACTCCCTTCCCTGAGAAAATCAACTCATACAGGATGTTTTTTCGCTGTAATGAAGTAACTCACATTTAGAATTATTTTTACTAAAACTGTTACGAGACATCTCTGAAGCTGAGAGTTTGAACCCAGACAGACATTCATGTTTAGATATGGGAACACTGTAACGCAAGACTCCTAGAAATTATTTTAAAATCAAACCATTCTGATCAGTTGAGCACACCTCTGGGTCAGGTGGGACTTAAACCTGTACATTTTAGCCAAAGGTATATACAATATCAGTACCACAAGAGTGCACATGCACATATTTATTCAAAATGCAAAATGTCACTTGCATACAGAAACTTATGGCCAGGCTTGGGGCTTGTCGGAGAGTCAGAATGGACAGAATAATCAGTTTTCCCCGACCAATCTCCAAACAGTGGACAGACTGTCATAAGCTAGCTACCTACCTACCATCTTGGGCACATTTCCTTGCTACCCACATGATCGGTTTTGGAGTGGCAGAATCTGCCTTTTAGGGGCTTACTGATTGGCCAGTTATATGCCAGCAGCCTATCAAATTTTCTGATCAGCTTACAGCTAAGTTCTCTGTTCTGTCTTCATAAAGGTCAGGAGACAATCTCATCTCCACAACTTCTTTGTTCCCAAGCAACCAAACCATGTGTCCTATTTATTACAATTAACTTTAATATCATCAATTTAACACAACATTAACTACACCATCAAGATGTAGGTCTTTATCGGTTTAATTCAGTATACTTGCATCACTTTAATCACATCACACGCTTAAAATCAAGATAACCATATCTTAGGAATTAAAGATTCTTTAACCTTCAATTGTTGCAAACAAATTTCATGCCAGTCCTAAGAGTTAAAGGATCAGTTGAACTCCACATTCAGATTTAACACGTTCCATCCCTTCTACAGGCACATATTTCTTCATCTTAGTTATTATTTATGCACATCACTTCCCCATTCACCAGGGGTCACTTGATTCACAAGACAATGGGGAGATCGCTCACCATGGCTTCAAGGCAATACCCTTCACTAGATATGAAAATCAAAATTGTATACAGTACTCCAGTTAAGGGACTCATTAGATATAAAATTAAGGTTGGAAAGGGAACCACTGAGCAAATTTCAGAAAGATAAGGTTTATCCCAACAGTAATCATGAATATCAAAATCAACACTCATCATTGCATTCTGCCTGCCATCCCCCAACCCCTCATTTCCACCGTCATGCATTGTCCATCCTTCCTCCAGCCCTCATATGGACACAACCACGTGTGCAGGCTCCACCTCAACCAACTTCCCGGCACACAGCCTCTTCTCTCATCACTATAAAAGAGATACCTTTCGCCAAAATGAATAACCTCATGATTTTACACATTATATTCTATATGCAACGTCGCTGCCCATTTATAAAGCCTGACCAAATCCTGCCAAAGCTACTTTACATATTCTTTACTCTTCACAAATTCACACTTATCTTTGCATCACCTGCAATTTTGGAAATATTACATTTGGTCCCTGACTCTAGATATTTTAATCAACCTATTCAGATGTGTTATGATACATCTCTAGTGTAGGTGAGTCTTGATCCCCAACATTCTGGCCCAGAGGTAGAAACACTGTGCCAGAAGAGCCCTTCCCAACTCCAAATCATTGACAGATGACATGGACAGTTGGTGCCCCAAGCACTGATGCTTGCAGTCCCCCCTTAGACACAGTCTGTCAGTTTGAGAATTTATTCCTATACTTTTCTGTCTGATAGCCAATCCTTATACTATGCAAACATATTTCTTCCGATACATCCTTAAAATACCCCAAAGTTTGTCAAGCACTACGATCCATTCATGTATTTATGCTAACTATGCTAAATTAAAAGATTCTTATGCAAAAATCCATTTATTATTTCCTTTATGATATATTCTAGCATTTTCCTTACTATTGATGCAAGGCTGACAGGTTTGTCGTTCTTTTGTCTTTTCCCCAGCTCTTTGATTCAAATAGTGGGGTGACATTTGCAAGCTTCCAATTTTCAGGAATCATCCCAGAATCTAAGGAATTTGAAGATGCGCTTCAACACATGACTATCCCTATAGCCACCTCTTTCAAAACTCTGGAATGTAGACTGCCAAGCTCTTAGAAACCTTTCAACCCAATAATTTCTCTAGTACAACCTTCTTACTAATACTAATTTCCTTGACCTCCACATTCTTCATAACCATTTGGTTCTCTAATTCTTGAAGATTTCTTGCATCTTCCTCAGTGAAAACAGGCATAAAGAAATTACTTGATTTCTGCCATTTTTCTATTCCCATTATATATTCTAACTCCACCTTTCAGAGGGTCCACATCCAACTCAACCGCATTCCCTCTTACATACCATAGAAGATTTTTCAGTTGACTTTTTTTGATAGATTATATTTATGCTCTTTTCTTCCTTTTCTCATCAGCTTCTTGGCCCGCCATTGCTGTATTCTAAAAACCTTTTCAAGCCTCAAGTTTATTATCCAATGCTGTCTGCTTCATTGGTCTTTCCTTTTAATGTTGTACAATCCTTAACTTTGTCAGCTACAGTTGACTGATCTTTTTAAGAGTTGCGCATCTTGAAGGAACATCTAGTTGCTGTAAGCCATGTAATAGCTCTTCAAAGAACTTTAAAGAATGGGAGATTGAGGGGGGACCTGATTGAGATCTACAAGATCATGAAGGGTATAGACACGGTCGATAGAGAAACTTTTTCCACAAGATGAAGGATTCAATAACGAGAGGTCACACTTTCAAGGTGAGAGGTGAAAAGTTTAAGGTGGCAAGTACTTGACACAGAGGCTGGTAGGTGCCTGGAACGCATTGTCAGCAGACGTAGTAGAGGCAGGTAGATTCATTTATGATGTGAGGGGACAGATGCATGAGTAGGTGGGGAGCAGAGGGATACAGGTGCTTAGGAGTTGGGCAACAAGTTTAGACAGTGGATTTGGATCGGCTCAGGTTTGGAGGGCCGAAGGGCCTGTTCCTGGGCTGTAAATTTTCTTTCTTCTTGGTTTAGAACCTTGACCATGATTTTTAATGTATTTTCCCAATGCATATTAAGTGACTTATGCCGCATGCTTTTAGAATTTCCCAACACCCTTGCTTCAGATGTTTCCACTTCACTTTCAAACTTAAATGTGAAATTCTGTCATATTCTAGTCACTCGTTCCTAAAAGGTTCTCATACAACAAGATTATTAACTAGCTCTTTTTCATGCCATAATATCAGGTCTAAAATAGCCTGCCAGTCAGTTAGAGAGTCACAGAGATCTACAGCATGGAAACAACTCTCCATGCCAACCAGATATCCCAACCCAATCTAGTCCCACTTGCCAGCACCTGGCCCATATCCCTCTAAACCCTTTCTATTCAAAACCCCTATCCAGATGCCTCTTAAATGTTGCAATTGTACCAGCCTCCATCACTTCCTCTGGCAGCTCATTCCATACGTGCACCACCCTCTGCATGAAAAAGTTGCCCCTTAGGTCCCTTTTAAATCTTTCCCCTCTCACCCTAAACCTATGCCCTCTAGTTCTGGACTCCCCCCACCCCAGGAGAAAGACTGTCTATTTATCCGATTCATACCCGTCATAATTTTATAAATCTCTATAAGGTCACGCCTCAGGCTCCGACACTTTCAAGTTTCACAACATTCTTCTGAGAGGAAGGACACCAGAATTGCATGTAATATGCTAAACGTGGCCTAAACAATGTCCTGTACAGCCGCAACATGACCTCCCAACTCCTATACTCAATACTCTGACCAATAAAAGGAAAGAACACCAAACACCTTCCTCACTATCCTATCTACCTGCAATGCTACTTTCAAGGAGCTATGAACCTGCACTCCAAGGTCTTTGTTCAGCAACACTCCCCAGGACCTTACCATTAAGTATTTAAGTGCTGCTCTGATTTGCTTTCCCAAGATGCAGCACCTCACATTTATCTAAATTAAACTCCATCTGCCACTCTTCAGCCCATTGGCCCATCTGATCAAGACCCTTATGTAATCGGAGGTAACGTTCTTCGCTGTCCACTATACCTCCAATTTTGGTGTCATCTGCAAACTTACTAACTATACCTATGTTCACATCCAAATCATTTTATTTAAATGACGATTAGTTGAACCAGCACAGATCCTTGTGGCACTCCACTGGTCACAAGCCTCCAGTCTGAAAAACAACTCTCCACCACCACCCTGACTTCTACCTTTGAGCCAGTTCTGTATCCAAGTGGCTAGTTCTCCCTGTATTCCATGAGATCTAACCTTGTTAATCAGTCACCCATGGAGAACCTTGTCGAATGCCTGAATGAAGTCCAATTAGATCGTATCCATTGCTGTGAGCTCAATCCTCTTTGTTACTTCTTCAAAAAAACCTCAATCAAGTTCACGAGACATGACTTCCCACGCACAAAGCCATGTTGACTATCCCTAATCAGTCTTTGTCTTTCCAAATACATGTACATCCTGTCCCTCAGGATTCCCTCCAACAACTTGCCACCATTGACGTCAGACTCACCTGTCTACAATTCCCTGACTTGTCCTCACCACCTTTCTTAAATAGTGGTACCACGTTAGCTAACCTCCAGTCTTCTGGAACCTCACCTGTGACTATCGATGATACAAATATCTCAGCAAGGAGCCCAGCAATCACTTCCCCAGCTTCCCACAGAGTTCTAGGGTACACCTGATCAGGTCCTGAGGACTTATCCACCTTTATGCATTTCAGGACATCCAGAACTTCCTCCTCTGTATTATGGACATTTTTCAAGTGGTCACCATCTATTTCCCTACATTCTGTATCTTCCACGTCCTTCTCCACAGTAAACACTGATGCAAAATACTCGTTTAAAATCTCCCCCATCTCCTGGGGTTCCACACAAAAGCCGCCTTGCTGATCTTTGAAGGCCTTATTCTTTCCCTGGTTACCATTTTGTCTTGAAGATATTTATAAAATCCCTTTGGATTCTCCTTAATCCTATTTGCCAAAGCTGTCTCATGTCCCCTTTTTGCCGTCCGGATTTCCCTCTTAAGTATACTCTTACTGGATTGAAAGCAGCTGAAGGATCAAGAGAAAGGGGGGCACTTTAAAGTGAAAGGCAGGAAATTGAGGGATATAAGAAAATATTTTTCACCTAGAGAATGTGGGGATCTAGAATACACAGCCTAGGAGAATAATTAAGACAGGAAAGCGTACACAAGGGCCAGGCAGCGAAGAACAGAACGGGCCTTGGAGGAATTTTGGGCGAGTAGGACCAATCTTAAACGAGGAATCAAGCGGGCTAAAAGGGGTAATGAAATAACTTTAGCGAGCAGAATTAAAGAGAATCCAAAGCCCTTTTATTCATATGTAAAGAGGAGGGTAACTAGAGAAAGGGGTGGACCGCTAAAGGATAAGGAAGGAAGCTTGTGTATCAAACCTGAGAAAGTGGACGAGATTCTCAATGATTTCTTTGCATCGGTGTTCATGGAGGAGAGGGACATGATGCATGTTGAGATTATTCTGGACCATGTTGACATAAGGAGGGAAGATGTGTGGTGTAGGCTAAAGGATATTAAGGTGGACAAATCCCTAGGTCAGGATCTATTCCAGGTTGCTGAGGGAGACAAGAGGGGAAATAGCTGGGGCCCTGACAGATAGCTTTGTAGCATCCTTAAACACAGCAGACGTGCTGGAGGAATGGAGGGTTGCTAATATTGTCCCCCTGTTCACAGAGGGTAGTAGGGATATTCCAATGAACCTGACATCAGTGGTGGGAAAGGTGCTGGAAAAGGTTATGAGGGATAAAATCTGTTTATATTTGGAAAAGAATGGGCTTATCAGTGATGGGCAACATGGTTTTGAGCGGGGGAAATCACGCCTTACCAACTTAATAGAGCTCTTTCAGGAAGTGACCAAGATGATAGATGAAGGAAGGGCTGTAGATGTCACATATGGAGGAACCTCGATTATCCGAATACCAATTATCTGAAAATCGGATTTTCTGAATGAGATCTCAAAGTCCCGATGGAAACATTACATCAAAGGTCTGTTTCCAATAGTGACTGGGTCTTTTGTTTACCGTGATTAAACAGGCACCGTCTCCAAATGGCTGACTGCCCGCCCTCTCTCGCTCTCCCCACACTTTCCCTGGAGTTCTACACAGGAGTGTACCCTAAAACCCCCTTCCCCAGATAATCTCTCCAACATTGTCCTGTATAGGGCAAAGGTGGAACCTGTCAAAAAGTTGTAGTAAAAAGTTGTGCATGCGCGCGCACTATTTGGAGACTCACCCCACAAAGGCAACAACAGCAGTCTCCTTGTTGGTGTACAGTCCGGCTGCCCCAGAGAGGGGGTGGGGGATGGATGGGGATGGTGGTGGTATTGGACTGGGTTGGGTGG